>NW_024424230.1:27780994-27846850 GCF_017311325.1 Ursus maritimus
TTCCTATTTATACCATTTCAGTCTTCACAACAATTCTGTGAAATACTCTTGTTCCCATTCTTAAGACTTAAAAACCGAAGCTCGTACCTTTGTAGGAAGCTCTACCCTGGGGGTCAAGGTCAGAATCAACGTTCCCATTATCTTTCCCTATGATGACTTTTATTATTTATTCAGCCCTTTGACATCTGATCTGATTGAATTTAGGATTAGGTTAGGCTTTCTCTTTTTGTAGAAGATGCTGAATGAAAAAAAATGACAGTCCTTTATAACAAGCAATCTGGATCATTCATAGGTACTATCAACCTCAAAAAAGACACGCCTTGACCTCATGGGGAGTATGTATGTACGTGAACCTATTTACTTCTCACCCTCCTCCACAGAATAGAGGATAATTTTCTGGGACACTCTATTTGGGATGACACCATCTCTCTAATTTTTGCCCCCCAACGTTCTGGATTTGTCACATTGCCTGATAGCATCCAACAGACCGACTCCCTCCTAAGCCATGCAGCCTCTGGAAACCTCGAGGGAAATCAGCCAGGCGTTTCTCAGTCATTCACACTCCCACTACTGGGCTGTTTGTTGTTTGCAAAGAGCTCTTTTCCTATCCTGCTGGCCAGAGGCACCTGTACTGTGGGAGTCAAACTTCTCATCTCCAGAAGCCCGGTACCACCACCGCTAACCAGCCCTCTGAGCAATGGACACTGTAAAGCGTGAATGGCTGCAAGACGTAGCAGACCTTCTGCCTTTAGGTCATCCTTTCTCCCAGCGCTGTTCACAAGCAGGCACGCATGTACATCCATGTGTACACACACACACACACACACACACACACACACAGAGGCGCTCATGCATACTCTGCTGCCCCATCTTCACACTGGCCCCTCCCTTTCCATGAACTCAAGAAGTGTGTCCTCACTTGGTTTTTTGCTGCTGTGATACACCCTAAATGCTCAACCCCAAAGACGCCCCTGGAGAAGATGCTGACCCTACTAAACATTACGAGACTGAAAGGAAATGTGTTTCCTTTTGGCATCGTGGTTTGCCGTGTTATTCCCTGTTTTTTTCAACCAGTAGAGAGGCGGAATAAATATCTTAAGGGAAATGAGGAACAAAAATGCTGAAATCATGGATACCGCTCTTGCTTATTCTGGGGCACTCCCACTTTATTCCTTTCCCTGCTTTACCCCCTTTCTCTCTCATGCCGTGTCTGACAAAGACTCCAGGAGGGGATTATTTGAAGTTATTTACGCCACTGGCTTTATGGAGTGGGAAGCTCTGAGTTCCACAGGACAGGTCAAAATGTTACTGCTTTTGGCCCAAGGTCACTGTAAGACTTACTGAGCAATGAATAACTACTGAACAATCTTTAAAATAAGTTATAAAGATCAAAATAGAACAGAGCCAGAGTGAGCTTCTGAGCACAAAAATAAAATGCTTGTAGTTAGTGTTGTGAAAGAAAAAGGTTGCTCGATTGTAAGTTCCCAGATGCGGGGACCAGTTTTTGTCCGTCTTTATGTCCTCACAGAGCATAGCATGGTGCCTTGCCCATGGACGGCATTTAAAAATTGTTTTGGACTGATGAATCACACTAATCATTGCTGCCTTAGAGTCACAGTGTTCTCTAAAAGAGATCTGGTTTGGATTTTAAAAGCAACCGCTGCGAATACAGTGACAGGAAGAGCTAGCCAGCCTCCATGTCCCAGCCAGGCCATCTACCTCGTCCACACAGTGGATGAGAACATGAGAACGAGTCGGAAGGACTCCACGAGACCTCGGGCATTCTTCCAAATACAGACTGCACTGGCAGTTTACCTTTTCATTGGCTTATATCATCTTTGGGGGAAGAAAACGCTAAGTAATATATAATATAGCATACAGGTAAAAAGTTAAACATTTTTAGGTAATTAGCTGGCAATATTTGACGGAGTAAACCCTAACTGAAAAACTATGACCTACAGGTCATCGGGGATAAATACAAGCACTGGCTTGTCCCTCGCGGTGTTTTCTTTTTAGCATGAAGTGTCAAAAAACAAACAAACAAAGGAACCTAGTAGATAATACCGTATTCAGTAATGTGTTATATGCTGCATAATATTTTATTAAGCCCTTGCATTGAAAAATGATTATGAAATAAGTTGATTCTGAGTAGTGTAAATGTACCAAACGGTACTAAAAATATCATTAGCAACTCCTCTGCACCCACCATTCACATTGAACAAATGTTAACTTTCACCATATATACATTATATTTTTAAGGAAAGAAAATACTTTAGATTCAGCTAAGTCAGTGCTCCTTTCTCCCTCCCTTTCCCCCTTCCTTTCCCTTCCCCTTTCCCTTTCCCATCCCATCCCATCCCATCCCATCCCATCCCATCCCATGCTTGTATTTATACTTTTACTACTTATGCATGAACCTGTATTAGGAAAAATGACCAGGCTGAAACCACCTAATGCCGGCGATGCTGTAAGGAGGTGGGGACCCTTGCACACTGTTGGTGGGAGTGGAAACTCATATCATCGTATTGGAGAGCAGCTGGGCAGTGACCAGAGGCACCGAAGATGGGTGTGCTCAATGTCCCACAGATTGTGTCCAGGCTGCCTCCTTTACTCATTTGTAGCAGGAGGCTGAGGACATACCAGGATGTTCCTTGAAACTCAGAAGACTGAAAACAATCTAAATGTTAAAGGGATAATCAATCAATTGTGATACCATCAAACCACAGAATATTATACTTCTGTCAAAAGGAAAAAGCTACAAATAATATATCAGTGTGGTTAAATCTAAAAAAAATGTTGAATAACAAAAATGAATAAAAGTACTTGTAAATACATTATTCATAAAAATTTAAAAACACAGATCCCTTGAATTTTTATTTCATTCTCAATGTCCAGGTGTGGAGGTTTAAAGTAACTACAACGCAGAAGCTCAGCTGTGAGCTGAGACTAGCTGGCTGAGACTTCACTCTTTCTTCTCTCCAAAGCCACCCCCGGGCACTTTAGGGAGCCTCTAGTGGTGTGCAGTCCTGTAGGATTTTCTGCGGTGGTGGAAATGCTCTGTATCTGTCCTTCCCACTTGGAAGCCCCTAGCCACGTGTGGCCCCAAAGCACCTGAAATGCGGCTGGTGTGGCTAAGACACTGCATTTTTAATTTAACTTAAATCTAAATATCTCCATGGGGCTAGTGGCTGCCGTCCTGGGCAGCTCAGCTCTCGTCCCCGCCACCAAGAACTACAGAGGGACACTGGGTTCATTCAGGAAAACACAGACTGTGGGAAACTCTGGACAAACCACCTGGTGCCTTAACAAATAAGATGCAAGGAGGGAAAGGCAGGGGAGGGGGTGGGACTGTACATTAAACGAGACTTAAGAGATAAAATGACCATATTCTGCTGCCCGTTTAAACAAACTGTCAAAAGAGATCATATTTCATGAATTCATGGAGATCTGAACCCTGTCTGGGCATTTCATGATATCATTTAACTACTGTTTATTTTCTTAGGCATGGTAATTGCATTATGATAATTTTTTAAAGTGCCCATCTTTTAGAAATATTTGCTAAAATATTTGTGGATGAAGTCACATGGTATCATCTGGGATCAGCTTTAGAATAACAAGGAAGGGAGAAAGGAAGTGGAAGTATTGATGAAATAAGATTGACTCTGAATTGATATTGTTGAGCCTGAGTGAGTAATGGGTACACGGAGTTTATTATGCTCTTCTGCCCACTTTGGTATAGACTCGATAATTCCGTAATACAGGGTTAAAAACCTATACTTTTTTTTTTTTTGTGCCAATAAAATGTCTTTCTTAGAATCTTAGGACTGTAGAGGGCTTGGGCTCTATGTTCCCTAAATAATTTTTGAAGGATAAGAAACGTCCTCGGCGAAAGGCATGCATCATCTCCCTAGAAAATTCCTGCTGGTAGCTACCCTCCTGGCTTAATGGGATAGGAAAAGAATGAGAGCTCTGGGTTTTATGCTGCGATCAACTGAATGAACCTATCAGGGCCCCATCTCCATTGATGCCATCAGGTGTGAAGACTTAATATCCCTCTTTCTTTGACATCATAAACTCTAGAGGAGGGGGATCACATCTACTGGACATCTGAATATTATTTTGTCCCTGTATGCATAATCCAAATATTTCAGTTCAGGTTTGTTACCCCTGCATCTGAAGCATAGCAGAATTCAGGGCCGCGGGAAGGACTCTGTGGGGGCAGCTGGAAACCGGTCCGAACTAGGACGAACCTCTTAGCCCCTCTGGATCTTTCTTCATCTATTACATTGGACAGTTAGACTAGATGCTCTCAAAATTCCCTTCTAGATTTAAAGATTGCTGTCATTCTTTCCTATTCTCATTATCAGTTGCCTTCCAAAATGTGAAGTGGCTTTCTACAACATTTATTCCCTCTAATGATTTTGAAATCCTAGTGGTGTGTGTCTGTGTGTGGGGGGGTACTTTGGATTTGGCAGTGTTTGATTTTCACAAATCTTTCTCCTTATTGCTTATGATTTCATTGTCCCTCTAAATGTTTTCAGATTTTTCTCTCTGCAAATTGTTTCATTATTAGACAGTAATTTCTGGGCTTTTGCAGCAAAGATTGATTCCATATTTGCTCTCCTTCTTATAATGGATCCATATCTTGCCTGTTCTTTGTTAGTTTTAAAAAATAATTACGAGTGGCCAAGGCAAAATGAAAATTCATGTCTTCATAACTCTGCAAAGCAAATCATCTTCTAGACCTTTCTCTGTCTTTAAAATTGTCATGCAAATGGTTGACTTGGTTTTGGGCCCAGATCTAGCTTTTCTATCTTTCTGCTCCCATTATCCGAGGATTGGCTCAGAGGCATTTGTTGATTTTGTCACATCTTTTATGATAATCAAAGACTGGACTTAGCCCTGCGTTTTGCGCTCTGACTGCAGATGGAGGCCAGGGACTGTGAGCAAGATAAAGGCTAACAAGGCTTTGTTATACAGAAAGTTGCCCTCAAGTAGGTGCTAGTGGTTTGGAGGCTACTTTGTCCACGTGCAAGACACACTCTAGTTTAACAAGAAAGTTTTGGGTGCGTCAGAGAGGGAAGTAAATTCATCTCTAGACTCATTAGGATGTTTCTTGCAGTTTAAATATCCCTACAGGGAGGTCGGGTGATATTGGGGACTGCTGAGCTGCCTGGAGTTGCCTTCCAGGGTGGAAAGGGCTGGAACAGCGTCTCCCTCAGTCAAGGCAGACAGCTGCGGTGGGAATTGCATTGTATGGTAATTCACGTTAAGATCCTTCCAAGGCAAAAGCCTCGTCTTTTCTTTGCACTCCCAGGGGCCCCAGCACAGGCTCGTTCACACAGTGGTACACGATCTGGTCTACGCTACGTGGTCAGCAAATACAAGCTCAAGGGAATTCACTTGTTTAATATTCTCCCACGAAATCCTGCCCTTCGAGGGAACTTTGTACTTAACTCAGTAATGATCTCTTGTGCTCCTAATGCTGCCTTTTATTTTTTAATGGGATGTATGAAGCGACTTGCCTTGGCATGCACACTGTCTTCCTTTTTCCTTAGAATTTAAATTAACCTTACACAATCCTGGCCTTAAAGGCTCTTTTTAAAAAGATGGCGAGTTGCCTCTGCTGCTGAGGCCTCTATAAGGCAGGGCCCCCCTCAGTTGCTGCTGGTCATCAGCACAAGTACTCTAGGACTGCTTTCCAATTTCAAAGTTGTAATTTAGAATTAAGGGGTAGCAGATGTGGGAGATTTGTCACGATAGAAAGGTGTTTCCATTCTGTTTTTAAAGGCATCTTGATACAGTTTGGGGTTTCTCCAGAAACGTGACTCGCTTTTTCGAAGCACAGTCCCCACCTGATTCTCCCAGGACAACTTCCTGTCCGGGCCGCAATGGCTTGCGGGGACCCTGGTTTGGTTTTGCTCTTATTTCACATTTGCTCTTATTTCACATTCTCCCATGGGTGGAGGTGAAGTGGGCCTTTTGGCTGATGGAGAAATGAAGGGAGGGGTGTGCATGTTACATGGGGAGCTCTGAAGAGGCAAAGGCCACCAGGGTGCCTCCCCTAGATTTTCTGGGAGGCATTACTGGCATGAGGGATCCAGGAGCTTGCCTCACACTCTCCCGCTTGTGCCGCCCTGCCCACCCTGCTCACGCCCTCTGTGCCTCTCCAGCTCTGATCACCTCTCCCCTCAACCACTTCCTTAGTGGGGTGCACGTTTCCCATGGAGGAGACTCTCTACCCGGCCACAAGGAAAAGCATATGAAATAGTTTCTATTTATATTACTTATTTTTTTATCTAAAAAAATAAGAAGTTAAGCATTCTAATCCTTAATATTTGGAGCAACTGTGATGGCCTTATGTGGGCTGTAAATCAGATGATGTGTCACCTGTCACAGCTGGGCTGGAGGGACCCAGGAGAAGAAGGAGAGGCCACATTCATTTAAAGGGTTGACAGGCATCCTGTCAGTTTATTACTTTTGGGGTGTTGTCATGTCCTACATTCAAAATGCTACGATAGGTCAGCCCTCCTGATTCATTACAAAATCAAGGTCTTTGAAAAGGAAAAAAACAAAAAACAAAACTTTGAAATAAGATCAGGAAAATCCATGAAATAAGTTATACGCCATGCAGAGTTTTACTGGTTTCCCTAAGCAAACTGTGTAAGAATTGCCATTTTCGGAGATGAATTTTGGCAATTTCTTGTATAAAAAGACAAGGGTTCTAAATGTTCTCACCTTTTCTGTGCTGTCAATGGGCTGTCAGTAAAAAACACAAGCAAAAACTTAATGTCTCGTTAGGATAAAATGGGCAAGAATGTAACTGCTTTTAGGAAGAAACTCAATACTTGAGATAGCATTTTTGAAAACTGAAAATGTTTCCACTGTTTGGCAATTTTGTTGCTGAAACGATATACTGTAACCTATAAAATCCCTTAAATCTGCAAATTAAGAAATCTCGTAAACAGAGTTAACTTTCAAATGAAGAGTTTCTGAGATTTGAACTCATTAAAAAATGCAATGCCTTTTGATATGCAAGACCATCTGATTGTTAAGGAAGTTGGTTAGCCAAATTTCAACAACAACCTTTGTTTAATTGATGGATGGGATTGGAAAAAAAAAATCAGCATTCTGATATAAGCAAAATGATGCACTTTCTCCTTTTGGACGTATGTTTATGTGACATACCCTTTTAACCTACAACATCTACTAACAAATATTGAAACAAACAGAATTTGAAATCAGAGCTTCAAATTGCTTTATCACAAGTGTTAAAACAAAAACAACCCAAGGTTTTCAAAAAGAAGTACTCAAACTCATTCAATTGGCCTTCCTAAAACATTAGAAATATTAAAATGAGTGTAACATTTTGATGATGGTGAAAATATTTTCGTTTCATTCATAACAAAATGAAGTGAAATTTAAAGTCATTTTAACAATATGATTTCAGATTTATCTCATCCTTTTGAAATTTGTATTTGAAAAGATGGGTGCATACATTTTGAATGGGGTAACTGTTCAAAATCATGTTACTGATATCACCACATGATCAAAAACTGGGGCTGCTTTGAAGTTGTCCTTTCCCTTTCTAAACTCCTGAAGCGTTTGTTCACTCAGGATTTAATTCTCGAAGATCTTAACTTTCTATGAGCACGCGGTGGACGAGGGCTTCAAGCGTCTTGAAGACAGACGCCGTGTGCTCTCCTTCATCCCCTAACAAAGAGCGCAGTGCCTTTTTCGCAGTAGATGCTTGCTTAAGATTTCTTGCCGGATTATTTCACATCGTAAGCTCCTGGAGACCAAAGCCTGGCTATCACTCATCTTCATATTCCCTAGAGCCACTTTAATGGAATCACATGTAATTCCGTGGCCGTGGGAAGAGTGTCCTCTCCACGGAGAGCTGCTACAATGGGGCTCGAGGCAGACCTCCTGTCTTTAGTTGGGCAGTCTCAAGGTCCTGCTGCCCAGGTTTTCAGAATCCTCGACTTCTCTGACCACGGGGGAATAAGGCCAGTCTTCTCCTGAGTTGAGTTTTGGGGAAACCACTTGTGGCTTTGGACAGATAAAGGCGGTGGCACCTTGTCTCCAGAAAGAACCGGCTCCACGCAGGAACACAGCCAGGGTGCTCAGAGAGCCTTCAGGGGTAGTGACCCGGACTCAGGGAGGCCTGAGAGGGCTGGGCGAAGGGAGAGAGCTCAGAGATCAGGGCACCATCAGCAGAGGCGCTGACTCTGTCTCTGTGGTGCCCTGGGCATAACTGCCCTGCAGGGGTCCACCGGAGGAGGCTTCCGGAGCTGGGAGTCTTCCTGGGGGTGCTGCGTGTTAGGGCCACCATGCCTTCCTGGGTGTTTGGCATGGAGGGAACTGTGAGTAGTGGCACTCTGAGACAGGAGTAAGGGGGCCACTGAGACCTACTCTGTTCCTTTTGATTAACTTTGGCTTTTGTCTGCTGCCTGTGGCTTAAGCCCCAGCAGACTGACTAGACAAGTTGAGAGGCTGGAGAGAAATGCAGTTAACGCCAAAAAGTTTGACGCTACATCTGCCGAGTCTCACAGCACGCCAGGTGGTCACATGGCGGGGGTGGTCGCACCCTCTCAAAGGGCTCTTTATATTTCTTTTTTTCTTTCCTCTCAAACGTGGCATAACTGTATCCTTAACCATAAATACCATCCCTTATATAATACACCAATTATTGTAGCTGTGTGTTCGTACTTGATGGTGAGAGATTTTCTCTCGTTTAAATTTTGAAAAAAAGAAAGAAAGAAAACAGGGAAGAACAAAGAAGAATGCACCAAATATGATCTTATGAAAATGTTCACATATTTAATATTGAGGCTCAGATAAAATAAATCCTGTTGACCATGCTAGCGCTTGAAGAATTCCATCAAATAGTAGGTAATCCATGTTTATTTTCTTCCTGGTTTTAGTAATTGTATTTGTTTACTTAAAAACTAAGGCTGGTTGTTTGTGACCTGATAGAAAACATATTGCCTGGGACATTATGAGAATAAGGTTCTAGTCTAGACTTTTCACCCCTCAGTTCTGTGTTTCCAGACAAATATCTTGACTTCTTGGCAGGACCCTTACTAAATAAATACAATTCTGTTAAACAAAAAACAAAAACACAAAACAAACAAAAAAAGTCAAACATCTCCAAGTCTTCTCTGTTGCAGGTAAGACCTCTCACATCCTTCGTCTGTGTTTCATATGAAATGAATTCTAGACTATATTCCATTTTGATCATGTCCCTCTGGAGACTTTAGCATCTGCCAAATCTCATCTTAAATTTTGGTGCCTGGAATTGAACTGATTTTCCAAGTATGAAATGATTATGCAGAAAGATTGGGTTGATTAATTTCTGTGATCAAGGCACTATACTTCTGTTAATGAGAGCTACATAAAAAATAAATAAATAAAACCTGCAAAGCACCTCCCCCCCCCCCACATCACACTGTTGGCTCACACTAAATAGAAACTCAATTAACCCCCTTAGATGCTTTCATATAAACTGCCACCAAACCTGGCCATTGCTATGTGAATTGGTTTTTGAGTTTAAATACAAGCTTTCTATTAAAATCTGCAAAGTTTAATTTTATTGGTTTTAGTCCAGTGTTCTAGTCTGTTATGAAAGTTTTGAATCTTAATTTTGTTTTCTCAAAGACTGCCCAGATTTGTAGAATTTCCAGAGGGTTCGAATACCCTCAGAGTTAACGACTGTCCCTTTAACTCCTTTTGGGCTTGATTCAAGTGACTCAAAATGCATGCTATTGTTTTTCTCTTTATTCAGGTTTTTCAAGAAAAAATGGCAATTTACACAACAAAATATCCCTGTATTCTTCATAAAAACAAGCAATGTCTACCCACTGCTTGAGACTTTCACATATTTTCGTGTCTGTCTGGTTAGCAGATGACGGATGTGCCACAGAAACAAGGACTTTGCATTGCCTACAGGTGTGTGCCCAACTCTATTATTTCTGTCAGAGAGGATATTGCATCTGATGCTGGATGGCAGGGGCGGGGGGTAGTCTTACATTTTTCTTTTATCCAGAGGCAATTCTCCTGCCCTCGTGAGAAAAGAAAAGGAAAGGGGAAAAACAACAACAACAACAACAAACAATACTCAGTATGCATCTAGTGCTTTCCAATTTCTGCTGGAATTCAGTTTAATTAGGTACTCCTCTAAAAGCCACTGAGGACTCTCATTTCAATATTAATCTTTTTGGTCCTCTCTACATTGCTTGTATCTTTCTGGCAGCATTTCATATAGTCTGTCCTGTGTTAAGATTTTGGGATTCATCTGCATTTCTCTCTCCTTTTAAACTGTGTTTTCTTAAGGAACAAGAACCATGCCTTATCCATTCTTATTCATTCTTGGAAGAAGCACTGACTGAGCCCGCTCGGTGCCAGGCTCTGTGCTAGACACTCAGTTCCGTGCCTCCCTCCCCCACGTGACCAGCACAGAGCTCAGCTGACTTACTTGAATTGAAATCAATTACGTGACTTGACCTAAACCAACACTTACTGTCTATTTTGTAAAGGCTGTGTGTGAAATGTGAAAGGATTTATTGAAGGGGATCCAAATCACTGTAAATTAAATTAGATCTTCACGTATTTCAGCTGTTCCCTACTCTCCTCAGAGCACCATTAACTGTTTGGAGTATCTGAGCTATGACCAAAACCACGGCAGTACTGATGTCCCAGCCGCTCCACGGGTGAAGTGGAAAATCGACGCCAAAAGTAAGTTTGACATTTACAAAGTGCCTTTAAGAAAAACAGCTTGAACATTTAAGCCCACAGATTGATTAAAATTCTGGGGCCTCTGAAAAAGGGAGACATGTACCTATTATATATTACTTATCTAACATCAAAAAAAAAAAAAAGGAGCGAGGGACAGGGACAGAGGGATAGAGAGATCAGAGCAGAGAGGATGAATGGGCTCTTCATTGCTGAACATTTGAATCAGAATACGTGGTATATTGTGGGGAGTGGTCATATGTTTTCTTGGCAAATATCTATACATTCAAGTTAGAGCGCTATGCCAGCAGGTTTTTTTTTTTTTTTTTTTTTTTAGTTTTCACATTACCTTTTTTCCCCCCACCAAATACAAGCTTGGACAGACTCAAGGCAGCAAATACTTCTTCCTCAGTTTAAGATTTGACAATTTAAGAGGAAAAAGCTCATTCATCATCTTTCCCTTTTAGAGACCATAAATTATTGGCTCATATACCATGTGGCTTGGATTCTAGGAAAAGTTAGTGTAAACAAACCCAAGTTACAATGCGTGGAGTAAGAGAGTGAGTCATAAACAAAACATAGACATATGCTCTCATATAAATAAGGGCCTGGATCATCAGCTTCCCAAAGTCTGCTTCCTATTAATTACACAACAAAACGAACTTTCCATATGTAAAGCCCAAATCACTTAACTCTGGCATGACGCATGAGACAAAGACCAGGACTGCGGCGATTCGAGCACTAACAAACCTGGGTTTCAGAATAAGGAAAGTCCTCTCAAGATACCTTCAGGTATCGGAGGGCAGGAAAACTCCTTGGAGGAGTGTTTTTGAGCATTGAAACTATACCTAGCCACCCAGGAACGCAGCAGGAGGCTGGCCTCCCTCCCCCACTGAATTGCAAGGTAATATGAGGCTTACTCTCTTTTGTTCTGAGCTCTGTCATCTTTATGGGGCAAGCCCTGGGTCCAGGCCACACAGGGTGTTCAGACATCACTGGGATCACTGAACAGTTGAAATTCCCTCCATTAGCACCTTCTCTTTGTCTTTTGAAACTGCTCATTGGTAACAGAAATGTGTGTTTCCTCATTATTGCATGAAGGTTATCTGGTCTCCCTTAGCTGAACAAGGTATCAAGGGGACATGTAACAATTGCTGGGGAAGAGGATTCAACAGGTGGAAATCTGAGAGGGAGAGGCGCCGAGTTCCCTCCTTGCGCTCCTTTCAAAAGCAGATCTCGTAAAACAAACAGAGTGAATTACAAAGGACATTTAAGTAACAGATGTCACATTTTAGGAGTCCTTTGTGGGGGTGGGGAGGGGAGAACAAGGACTTTCATTCTTTGCTGGGGGGTGTGTGCTGGGTTTTTGATCATTTACTTTGGTAACCTCTACTTCGTATCACACCATAGACACTCCAGGTGAGACTATACCAAGCAGGAAGAAATGACCATTTTTGGAGCACCCACAGTGGGCTGCAGTATTTCACGTTTCCTCATTTAATTGTGATCACAACCGCATGAGGACATTACTACCTCGGTTGTACAGAGATGAGAACAGGAACCTTGGAGGCTGAATGGTTTTTCCAAGGGCACACATCTTAGAGTATGGACTCAGGATTCAAGCAAGGGCTGCCCTATTTCAAAGCCAGTTTCGTACCATATTTCCTTAAGGAAGCAAAGATGACGGGGAGCTAGAGAGAGTAAGAAAGCTTGGGTTTCCCTGTTACTTTTCTACTATTGACTGCATCAGAGTGCCAAATTTCTGTCAATTTCACAATCTCAAAGGCCTCTTCCAACCTCCGAACTCCACAGTTAAATAACACAAGATGTTACTATGGACCGCTCATGCTACTTCTGCTAGGTTAGGCGTCCCTGCACATTGTTTCGATCCTCTTACTCTGTCCAGTCCGAACGCCTTTGATGGCTCCCTCTAGGGGGCCAGGCTGCCAGTATAATGAGTGAAGTTGGTCAGGACCCTGAAGGAAGCGGGGAGAGGGGGGATGAGAAACAAAAGAGAATATGGTCCATTTAATGGGGTGGATATTATTCTGTATCGGTCGACTGATGCCAGGAATCTGAGCCCAAAGTCATCAGGTCGTCTGAGTTTCAAAACGCCAAAACTCCTGATTATTAGGTAAGTCTTCTGATGTTGACACATTAATTTTTTTAAGAATGTATAACCCCCTGTAGGCCAGTTGAAGCATGACTGCAGGTAGCCATCGACTCATGGCTGCTGTTTGCCATCACTGCCTTTCACCAGGGTCACTGTGCCTCATTCTAGAATTTCAGGTACCCCATATTCCGATGCCTAACCTCTCTTCCAGCCTCACTGGTCATCATCTCCACATATGCTCCGAGCTCAGAGATGCCGTAAATCTGCCCCTGCTGCTTGTCTGCGTATTTAATTCAATCCATCCCCAGAAAGTGCTTTTAGCTCCTCTCTTCCTGGATCATTTTATCATGTCCCTCGAGCTCCCGAGTACCACTGGGTTGGAAATTAATAACTTATCAATTGCTCAGTGATCTCTCTGTTAGCATCTGAGATTGTCTTTATTCACTTGTTAATATTATTTGGTCATCTTATGTTTGGGACTCGGGCCTTTCCAAACAGCATGGAAGTTCCCCAGGGCAGGGGCCGATCTTATACTTGTATGTATCAGCGTGCCAGGTACTTAAAAATTATTTGACAGTTGTAACAAAGCCTTATAGAAGTTCCAGTAAGATGAACTCGGTAGAGCATTTAATACCCTCACAGGTAGGGAGGAGCTTTGACTGTGCTCTGAGATAGGAGTATTTGGAACAAGGAGTGAGGATAAGATTTCCAAACATAGTTAATGGAGGTTATGATCTGAGTCATAACATGACTAAATTATGACTTAACATGATTAAATCATGACACGGCATGACTTCATTCTTGACATGAGAGGGGCCATGACACAGTGATATATTGTTTTGAATACGTGATTGGTGTTTTCACCTGCTATTTCTTTCTCACCACTGCCAAAAAGGCGGAAATTACTTTTCCCATTTCAGTGATGGGAAAACTGAGACTCAGAAGTCTCAGAAAGACTCAGCCAATTACCCAAGGGAATGGATGAGTAAGTCCCACAAGGCTGTCAATAACCCTGGCCCTTGAATTCCAAATCCACTTCCAACTATAAATCCGTGTGGTGTCCAGAAAGAGTTCAGCTTTCCTAATTCTCCCTCAGGTAAGATTTATACTTCAGTTCATCTCTCTGGGCTCAGTTTCTTCATCTCCGTCTGCTACGAAGGGGTTGGCAGAGGGCCCTTTGAGGCTGGTCTAACCGGGTCTTGTCTGGTCGACCCCAGTTTAAGCAACAAGAGAAGGAGATGCCCTGGGAGGATGCTGTGGGATTATTGCAGTGGCTCCCAGAGGTAGAACGGAGAGGGCTGTCCAGTGATTGATAGCCGGGTCTGTCTGTCTCTCTGTCACGTCTGTCTCATAATCCTTAGTCTGCTTTCCCCACTGCCTCCTTTCTCCCTACCCCTCTCTCTGTCTCTTGTCTGTCCTAGACTGACTATAGCCTGCCTGGACCACTACAGATCATTCTTAATGACAGTCATTACACAGTTCTCCCACGTTGCCTGAGGCCATTTCCACAGCAATGAGCAGGAAAGACCTTACCTCCTTTCTCAATAGCTGGGCACAGTATGCCATCTTCACTGGAACCAAGAAGTTTTTCAAAAACTCTCCATTAATTACAGGAAACCCAAAGCACGGTCCCCCCTTCTCATGCACACAGTTGCTTTCAGTGGCCACTAAATTATCTCGCCACCGTTAAACCAACAATCTAATTAGACCCGTGGAAACGGAAGGAGCCAGTGAATGAGGCAGGCACACCACTTTCATCTCAAAACTGATCATAAAATATTTGTGCCCTTTCGTTCCTGGCCACATAAAATCTCCCCCTCGAAGAGTTTCTTTTCATTCTCTCCGATTTATAAAGAGGAGCTTGAGTATTTGATATAAAAATGAGTATCTTAATAGAAATCGCTTCACGTCTGGGAGGTTTTCTTTCCCACATTTCACTGAGCGTGGAGCCCTCATTACAATAATCGCACCTGACTCCCCCTGCGCCAGATGCCTCCCAGCCAAACCTCCCACTGGGCTTCAATGGAGGTGGGGATGATACCGTCACTGGGAAGAAGAGAAAATGTATTATTATCATTACTCTATTTTTAAGAGGGTCTGACTGTGGCAAGAGGTGGTTGGGAGCATAATCTGTATGAAGCATTCGGAGAAGATAAATTGAGTTAAATTCCTCACAGACACAGCACTTTCAAACCTGTTATTACACCTTCTGTCTTTCCTAAAATCTCAACTCTGGAGGAAAAAAAAAAAGTCAAATTGAGTCCAGACATGTTTATTGAGTATTTACTATGCACCCAGCACTGTGCCAGGTTCTTGACACCCAAATGTGATTACAGGTTGCTTAATAGCCTGGCTTTTGCTTCTCTTATTTTCGTCCCATGTAACACAAGGTTCTGGGAATTTATGAGAGACTGGATACTCGTCAAAGGGGATAAAACCGAAATAGGAAATATGATTGCTGCTCTTGGGAAACCAATACCCTGGGCACAATGCAAGACTCTTATATATAAAATAATTAGATTGCAGCCTAGCTTTCCATTGAGTGGCTCATCCCCCAAATATCACAGAAGAGTCAAGTGAGGGGAGACCTGGCGACAAGCTCCTCCTTCTCCTCTCTGAAGAAGCACACGCTCTTGTCCTGCACACACTGTACCAGATAGGCTGACTCTTCACCTTGAAAACAATCTTCCCCCAGGAATGTCCTGGTGGATTAGCCAGGAGCTGGTCTGCCATGACCGAACAGAAGATTCTGGAGGCCCCAGAGGTCCCTTTCAGGTAGCTGCTTCTGCCGAACATTCTTAGGATGGTCTGCTGTTTCTGGTACTGATACGGAAAATAAAGGCCAATCATTGCCTCTCCACTTGAATGAATAAGACGCTAGAGTATGTGTCTTCATGCACCAGATGGTTTTACGCAGCAAACAGTTGTTACTCATTTTGTCTAATATTCAATGACTATCTATTGTTTGCCCACCTGGGGGCCAGGTACTGGGGTTTTAAAGTTGAATAAGATCTGACAATAGGGGAGGGAACGGTCCAGTGTGGGACACAGGCATGAGCACAGACACGATATTAAATGTAGGGATCAATCACCAATGGGCTTCCAATAGGGAGCCCTGGAGGACAGGGGATGTGGCATCCAACTTGGCCAAGGGTGGTTCTCCAAGCAGCTATGAGGGAAGGCTTCTTAGAGTTGAAGACACCATGCCAAGTCTTGAAAGATAATCATGAATTAGCCATCTACATGGCTTGAAGGGTGGGTGAGGGAGAGAGGAACATTCCAGCATGGACAACAGATGATGGCAACAGTAATAGCAAACATGGCAGTATTTACACAGCGCTCATTTGCTAACCTCTTGCTATGTGCCAGGCACTCTGCTAAGACTTTCCTAAGGACTATCTCATTTAGCCCTCACCACGATCCTCTACCCTAGGTAGTATGCTTTCCACCCCTTTACAAATGTGAGCCCTGAGGACCGAGATCAGCCAGCGGCTCAGTGCAGGACTGAGATTCAGTGTAGATGACCTGAAGCAAGGACACATGCATTCAAGTAGAGCAGTGCATGGCCCGGGTGTGGTGCGAAGAAAAATGGGCCAAAACTTAGGAACAAGGCGAATGCAAGGGCTCATGGCTTTCTGGATTCCTAGAGTCATCATTTTACGGGGCTGCCCCAGGATTAACTATCTAGGCAAATGTACCTTCGTTGGGTTTGCTACCCACTACTGATTACAGTCCCAGACTCTGCCAGGTAGTATGTTAACTTGAAGATTTTTACTCAGAAAATATGCAAATGATTTCTGACTGGTAGAAAAGATAAGCCCGGAGGTTATGGTTTTATTGCCTATTAGGACATTAACTGAGCAATCTCGCTTGATGTTCTTTCTCCAATGCTTACGTTCCTGTAATGTCCTGTCCCTCTAATTCTTCTTTGAATCAGCTTTATCACCAAGTTGGACCCTTGTTAAATAAATGAATTTTTGACATGAGTTTTTAGGTTTTTTTTGAAAATTACACTCTGCGGAATTCCAAAGGAGTTTGGTGCTGGTTAACATTTCTAAGGAGATGTGGCCGGAGCAGAAGGCAGGGGCTAGATTTTGGAGTGTTTGGTGCTTCTCTGGGGTGTTTATAGCTGTGGCCATGGGGACTGCTCAGCTGCTCCAGGATGTCCGTATGAAATCAGGAAAGAGCTTACTTTCTCCTTTTGGGTCAAAAATAAAAATAATTTTTGGAGGTTTTTCAGAAGGCCTTTGCTGTGATGGGATTTTCAGGGAAGCACAAAAGCTTCCAACCCTACTGGGTCTCCTCATGGCACAAAGTCAAGAAGAGGGGGGCTTTTCATAAGCCCCACATTCAGGAGAGCTCTCTAGGCAAACACAGTCTTTCTGTGCTGCCTCCACGTGGGTCCATAGGCAGCATTTTTCAGGCAAGCTGAATAATTCCTTTTTAAAATAAAGCTTTAGGGAGCACCTGGGTGGCTCAGTCAGTTAAGCATTTGCCTTCAGCTCAGGTCGTGATCCCAGGATCCTGGGATCAAGCCCCGAATTGGGCTTCCTGCTCAGCAGAGAGCCTGCTTCTGCCCCTGCCCCTCGCCCTGCTTGTGCTGTCTCTCTCTCTCTCAAATAAATAAATAAAATCTTTAAAAATAAAATAAAGCTTTATTTGCCCTAGGTCTTTTCTGAAGGTTTTCCACTGTATATTTTAAGTGATTAATCTGGCCTTGCAGGAATTTATTTTATTATTTGAAGACTTCTTCGATTTGTATACTTACAGCCCTTGGATGTTTCAAGTCCTACTAACTTGTACATTTATTTGCTCTATTTTAGTTTGAAAGACAAGACTTTTGGCTGAATTGATACGCTATTGTGGTTGGGAGCATCAGATGATGGTTCCACACAGGCACGAAGGAAATAAAATAAATAATTTTATTACAATTCTTATTGCAAGAGTATTCATTGCTTTTTGCACCTGAATATGATTTCATTATTCTGGGCCCCTCTCCATGGATGGCAGTTGGTTAATCGAAAAATCAGGCATGCTAGAATTTGGGGGCCAGAAGCAATTTTCATGATTATTTTGCTCCAGCTACTAGAATACTGGATTTCCTTCTAATTCCATTAGAATTAAGAACGTATTTTTTTATTTGTGAAGGTAATTTTTCAAGCTTAAGGTTTTGTATCTTGATTACAGGTATATGTCAGTTCTGACGGCTGACATATACTTGATAGTTTGGTTAATTATTAGTCTCTGCCTTCAGAAGCAAAATGTCTAAGCATTTAATATACTTGTGAAATTTATTTATTTATCTTTTTGTCCTTTGTTTTGTACTTTGTTTTTTTTTAATTATTATTTTTTAAGTTTTTATTTAAATTCCAGTGAGCTAACATACAGTGTAATATGAGTTTCAGGTGTGCAATGTAGCAATTCAACACTTCCATACATCAACCCCGTGCTCATCACAGCAGGTGCCCTCCTTCATCCCCCTCACCTATTTTACCCATCCTTCCCCAATATTTCCACTTACTCACAGGCTCTGGTAGTTTTAAACAAGGCTGATCATATAGTTTTAGAGACTAATGGATTAGCCCTGATATGAAACAGACAGAAACCATGAGCTGTGCCCACCTGCCTCCCGTTGAGCTGGGGCCACACCTGGAGCAGTTGAGATTGGAGCAGTGATAGCAACCCTGATATATGTCTTTTTTTCTCCTTGGATTTAAGATGAAAGGATACTGTGTGTGTGTGTGTGTGTGTTCCAACTAGACTTTCAGATGCAGAACCGAAGAGATTTTGTTTTCCTGGCATTTTACTGAGTTCCTACAGAATTTTTAATCTACTTACTAATGTAGTCTCATCTGAAATACAAAGGTGGGGGGACGTTTCAGTAGTGAAATCACAAATTCTCTCCACGTTGCATGACCTTCCTGAGAAGTTAGGTCAATATGTAGCAGAGCAGAAAAATTAGCCTGACTTATTCAGCTATGGATTATCTGATATGGTTATTAAATCACGATGGGGACAGCGCAATAGAAGTTATTTCAAATTATGCATCACTTTGAACAAACTTTATCGAAGCCTTTACTGCATTAGCCCTAATTACTCACAATGATGATGCAGTGCTCCCTCGAATCAGACCCTGCGTGGTGGCTGGGGACTGTGGCTGGTCGATAGCCATTGAGCAGTTTGATCATGAAGGCTGACCTGCTTGCGCTCTGGTGGCAGCCACGGCCATCCCTCCCTCCCAGTAGCTCACAAACTGACATGTTCTCCGTCTGGCCTCCCTCTCCTGCAGCTCCTCTTCTGGCTCTTCCTCCAAATCAATAACTTTATAATCAGCATGCTTCCCAGACTCCGAGAGGCTAAAACATTGCCTTAAACAAAACAAAACACACACACACACACACACACACACACACCATCCACCTCCCCCCCCCACTTGAGCTAGAAAAGACATGTTTTAAACCTGTGACCCACATCCATTTCTCCCATGTTATGGTGTTTATAAAATAAGGTGGGTTGTTGTTTTTTTTTTTTTTAACCAATGATCACCTATTTGAAAAAACACTGTTAGGATTCTAGACTGATTAATTATTTGGCAAGTATTTACCAACAGCCTACCACATGTCCGTCAAATGTTTTCCATTTGATTGTTAACTTCCAAGACGGAGCACGTTTTTCTCAATGTCTGTCTCCGTGTCTAGTGCTGTACGAGCACACGGCTGCTGTCTCACCACGATCCAGTTCGCTCCGCGATTACTTACTGAGTATCTACTATGTGTCAGGGGCCCTACTAGATATGTTAGCATTCGTTACTTTAAGAGGAAAAGAATTTCTAATTAATTGAATTCCTTCAGTATACTTTGTATCTTAATACATGATTTTTAAAATTAATTTTGCTTTCGAAGACACTTCGTTTTACTCTCTTTTCTTTTTTCCCCCGTCTGCACTTGTCTGGGTCTTCAAAACCACTCTGTAAAAATGATGACCTACCGGAAACAGGCCAGAAGTACTTCTAAATTACCTTGCTTATAGTGAAAGATGAAAAAGGGACCCTAAAGAAAATAAAAATGAAGTGAATTGTCTCAGCAGAAATATATATGACTAATGCACAGGCACACAACTGAATGAAATCAAACCAAGATACTATTTGTTAACTTTCTACTGTGTGCTTGCCTGTGGTTAACTTTTCAAATGATGAGTTTCCCTCACTATTCCCTAAAAGAAGTAGGAGCCCATAACTAGGGAGAAAGAAATCTGCCTTTGCTAATGCTGGGCCTATAACGGAAGGGAGAATCCACCGGAAATCAGGCAGTAAATCAAGACGTTTGGTTTCCGATCCAATTGGGTGACCTCAGGCAGATCTCTGAATCTCGGGAGCAATCACGTGTGCATCGCGTGTGAAACGGGGCGTTGGACACGAGCCCAGACTGTGTGACCCTAACTCTCTCAGGTTTGTGGGAAGCCATTTATCTGTGGGGAGCGGAATCTTGGGAAGGTCTGGCCTCCAGCACCTGGGGAGATCTCTGGCTTGTTTTCTCCCCAAAGTTCTGCTTAGCAGCCTGAGACCCGGAAATGGACCAAATCTGTGAAATTCTCCTGAGGGTCTCATTTTAGCACTGCCAAAAATAAACAGCCCATTCCTGCATCCTGAAACAGGAGAGCTTTGGCTCAGCTCTGATTACCAGAGAGGCAGGTTTAAAAGTTTAATACCCACCTGTTCCTACGCCTGTTTGGCATATTTGTAAATGACTGAACGCAAATAGAGGAGGCGAGCCCGTGAAAGCATGGGGTCCCGAGAACGCATTCTCTCACTCTGAATGGAAAGAGCTGAGGGGAGGAAAATGGGGGGACCACCTGTCTTTCGCCCCTGGGAAATATCTGGGCTCGGCAAGCAGAGGCAGAAATATACAGGCTAATTTCTAAATCCATAAAGGGAGGTCTCCAGAGCTTACCCAACAAGGTTGCATAAGTAATTATGGGCGTGGATAGTGCAGACTCCAAACCGAATCTTTCACTCCAGCCAACGGATGGCTTCTCGGAGTTCCAGGCTTGGCACCAGCTCCCACACCCAGGACTCGGTCCACATAGCTCCCTCCGCCGGGACGCTCTCCCGTAAATGTGCTCCCGTTTGTCAAGTTTCAGGGTAGCTTCTTCCTCACCCACCTACGGCCTTCCCTCTGACCTCTTCCTGTTCTGCTTGCAGGCATCATTCACTTGGCATTTCCACCAAGAAGTTCCACTTCACACCTAGCGGGTGAATGATGGGTAGAGGCCCGATCCCATCTGAGAGACTATCCCATTCCTTCTAAGCGAGATTTCCCCAATGGCTGGGGAGAATGGCATTTCCAAGAGATGTTAAGAGCTCTTGCCAGAAAAATGGATTCTGCGGTCAGATAAGATTGTAAAATTCTATGTCTCTCTTCCTGGAGCATCAAGCGCATACACTGGTCAATTAAAGGCTCTGGAAAGCCCTATAGAAAGGAAGCAGGTATAAAGCAGCATTCCCTAGACCCACTTAACTATGAAAATATGTTTTATCACAGACACCTACTAATATTTTGCAGAACTCAATTTGGGAAGTGTCACTCCAAATACTTCCTTCTGTTTTTTTCGATCAGGCACATTTTCTAATTACCAGTAATTTCCATGAAGGAGGTAGGGATAAAGACAAGTTGAATTCTTTGCTCAAAGCAACTACTCACTGAGAATATGAGTTTAGAGTGAATATCAACAATGAGTCTCTTCCGGGGCTTCTAATCCTAATAGGCATTTCTAAATACTACAGTATGCCGGACAGTCACCAGTGCATTAATTCCCCATGTGCCCTCGTTCTGTATGCCATGAAGACAGCAAGAACCTCAACCATGATTCCACCTCTCAGGTATGTACAATTTCGTTGTGAAGGGGAAGAAGTGAGTGGAAGACAGTTCTTCTGTAGTCTCTGAACACGTGGTAGAGACACCAGAAGCTGCGTGGGGGAGGCTGGGCCTTCAGGGTCAGTGGGATGTAGACAGGAGTTGAGGAAGGCTGTCCTCAAAGAAAGGTGTTAAGCCAAGTCCAAGGCCTGCCTTCTTGGCAGGAGGGATAAACATGGCCAAGTGGGGACTGGTGAAGGCACTGGTGGAAAGTTATGTGGGGAGCAGAGGAAGGCAGAGCATCTGGGACGTGTGAATAAGGAGTTTATATTTTACCAACTTCCGGTGAGGAGTCTGGTGACTATTGAGGAATTCATGACATCATGGGGTAGAATGAATCAAGGCCTCTGAGAAACTCTGATTACTGTCTCCCACCCCCAGTGAGCAAGGGAGCTAATCGAATGCAGTGGTCGAGAGCATGGGTACTGGACCTACGTTGGCATCCTGACCGTCCACACGTTCCTGGGGTGAGTTTTTGACTCCTGGCCTCCTCTTCTGAACTGAGGGTATAAGTATTTACCTCACAGACCTCGTTGATGAGTCACATGAGATAACACAGATAAGGCCCCTGATGCAGAGATTAATAATTACTAAGACTTGATAAAAAGCCATTAATACTGTTATCATTCAGTTGCTACTCCCAGGCCTTTGCCCCCAGGTGGTGAGCTGATCTCCTTCCTTTGCTCCCACTTGAAAGCCCAGCGCGGGAACACGCTCAGTGTCCATGGGAGGTTGGCGAAGCGGAGCGCCTGCATTCCCCAGCACATTCCCCGTGGGCCTTCTCCGTGCCCACCTTCCAGGGAGTCAGCCCAGAGCATCCGGTAGCGCTCACCTGCATCAGACGTGGCTGCAGACGCAGCAAGGAGCGATAACACTGGGCTCGGGGGCATTGCCACGCTGTCAACCGCGGCCGGCTTCTTCCTGGTCATCATGCTGGACACGGAGCCCTCGCTCTTACCGTGTGCTGCCGTTTGGTCCACTTTGAGGTGGGGACTTGGCATCCCTACAAAAGAATAACCCCGAAGCTTGCAGTTACTTAAAAGGAACAGGAAAACAGACAACAGAAAACCTGAAAGCAAGTGGAGAAAATTGTGAATTCACCTGACCTCCTTTCGATAGAACAAGAATGAAATTTTAGAACATTTAAAAAAAATATATTAGCAGCATAGCTCGTTCTGGTTTTGTGGCTGAGATCAGCGGTGACAACAGTCCGTTTGGCTGCACGGAAGCAGGGGCATGGGCCCGACGAAGCAGGAGAGGCCAGCAGGTACCCTGTGCCTTCTATGGGTCAAGAAGCCCACTTGACAGAGGCTGTGCTGTGTGCAGCATGAGGGGGAGAAGGGGACCCCACCCTAGCTTCTTCTCTCATCTAGCTGGGGACATGAAAGGAGAGGGAAATATCGGTGACACATAAGGGAGGGCTGACGTGTTCTTCAGCCGCTCACAGTCGAGGTGCTTGGGGAGGGCTGGGGAGGGCTGGGGAGATTAGTGTGGGGAGAAGGGAGGGGAGGTGGTGCAGAGCCTATGCTAAAGCAGCAAGCAAGAGGAAGAGGCGCTGTGGGTGCCGTGAAGAGCACACCCTAAGCTCTGGGTGGGGACCGAAGATGCTGCAGACGAGAGGCCAGTCTGCTGGAGCAGAAGATGCACTGTGGGGGCTGATGTGTGATGGCAGTCCCCGTGGCCAAGCAGAAGTTGATTTGGGGGCTTTTCAGCCTTTGGTCCTAATAAGCATTGTTAAGTCATGCCTTTGTGATGCTGAAAAGCACCTCTTGTGAAGTGCCTCTGTAAGGGCCGGACGTTGACTTTATAACAAATTATAGAGCTATTCTGGAGCCTTGCTTCCTAGGTTGAAATCCAGGCTCTCTCATTCTTTTTAGCTGCATGATCATAAGCAAGTTGCTTCCCCTCTCCAAGCTTTGAGATTCCTTAGCTGTACAAATGGGCTGGAACAGTATAAGCTCCCAGGGGTGGCTGGGAGGATCCCGGAGGCAATTAACGTAAAGCGCTCAGAGCAGTGCCTGACACACCGTCCACGACGAGTGTTTCCTGTGCCTATTACTCTTATCATCACCACGGTCAGTGCTGCAGCCTGCTGCTTCCTCAGGGCAACAGAAAGCAGCTGGCAAAGGCTCCGTTCTCTTCCCTGACCCGACCGAGGATTTCTGGGGCCCTTCTGCACCCCCAGCTGTAGGAAAGTGCCTCTACAACTCATCCAAGCCTAAGTCCAGAGGCTGGGGGTGTCTGAATCCACATCAGATGCTCATCCGGACAGAATTTCTTCACGTCTAGGCTACCTGCCACTGACCGCAACAACAAAAGGGGCTTTATCCCAATAGCTCTTGACCCTTCTTTTTGCAACCCTGTGGGTGATTCAGTCCTCTCCCCGAGTAAGGTTACGTTGCTGCCAAGTGAAACCAGCCTGGTGTGGGGTGTGGGGGGGGGCAATAGCAGCCCCCTGAAGCGTGTAGTGCAGAAGTTAGCAGTTTCTTAATTTTACAGATGAGGAAAACACATTTCTCAGAGGTTAAGCAATAACTAAGTAAACTCACACAGCCCTAATGTCGGGGCTGGGAGTCTGCAAGTAGCCAGATGATAAATCCAGGACCCACGGATCAGCCCGGCCCAGCTAGTTGTCTTCTAACCCCTGTCCACCACCCTGGTCGGCCGACAGCATCGTTCACATCGAGGGTGCACGGACCCTAGCCTCACACCTGGAAAAAGCACCTGTAAGCATCTAAGGAAGAAAGTCATGTTGACATTTTCATTGACCTACTACTACCTTCCTCCTACTCTCCATCCCACCCTCTGAAACTCCCCCGGTGCTGTGAATAACAATGCCATTTCTACTTCTTAGGATTTGTATTTCATAGCATTTCGATAGTGGAGACATCAAATTCTGTGACAGAAAGATTGCAGGGCACGACCATCAGGAAACCAGGAAGGGCAGCGAACGTGGACAGGATGCCCATTTGTGAAATATGCAGGGGTGTCAGGGATGGGCCAGGCGCACACATATATATAATACGTGTAACACACATCCAGAACCACCCACAGGGAGATCAATCCGAACAGTTTACAGTGGTTATTCTCAGGAGGGAGAGCACATGAAAGTTTGGTGGGAAAGAGGGAGTTTTTACTTTTCCTCCCTAGCCTTCCTTATTGTTAATATTTTATTTTATTATTTATTGATTAGATTTTATTTATTTGATAGAGAAAGAAAGCACAAGCAGGAGGAGTGACAGGCAGAGGCAGAGAGAGAAGCAGACTCCCCGATGATCTGGGAGCCCGATGCAAGGCTCGATCTCAGGACCCTGAGATCATGACCTGAGCAGAAGGCAGACAATTAACTGACTAAGCCACCAAGCGCCCCACTGTTAATATTTTTAATGCCACAAACATACTAAATTTTGTTTCCTTTGAGAAAATAAACAGACTTTGGAGGCGGGGAGATCTAGAAGTCTACCAGAGCATAGGCTTTGGGGTAGAATGCTGTGCTTGAACAACTGACTGCTAACAATCTCGACTGGGGACAGCAGTCTGGGGTCTGACGGAAGTCCCCCAGTTCGGTACTTTGTGCCACTGCGGTCTCGCTCCCATTAAATGGAAGCAGGTGTGCCTTCCATGGCGCACCTTTGGAAGTCCAAGGGGTCCCAGAGTTCTGCTGGGTAATAGCTCCTCCGGGAAAACCCACTGTCATCTTTGTACCTGTGGACACAGGCTGGGCAGGTGATTCTTTGTGCAAATTATGACAGGTTCAGGGAACAAGCCACAAACAGGATTAGCAGGAGGATATTTAACTCTCACTTGGGAACAAACTGATTTCAAGTCATTTTCGTTGTACCCATTTTCATGCAAATGTTCACGATCCAAATTAGTCTCAGTCCACATCATTTCATTAAAGTTCATTCGATCATACCTCTATTGGGCATACTTTGCTACTCAAGTGTTTATGTTAAAAGTAATAAAATGACACTTAAAAACTCTATAATTCAAATTGTCACTATTTAGCTGTCTTGAAAACCCTCGATAATTTAGGATTTTCTAGATTATGGTACTGTTTGTTAGTTGCCATCCAATGAATCTGAAAAGCAATTAGGAAAAAAGAAAAAAAGAGCCCTGACATTTTCTCAGACATTTTTGGGTTTTGAAAGGATTATGGAAACAATCCCAGAAATAGCATACATGAGCAAGTATATTAGATAAGCTTTCAACAAAGCCTGATCTAACAGCATTTGGAATCCCCCAAATCTGCCTGAGGGCCAAGGGCTTGGGGTACTGGGATGGGTGACCCCTCCGAGGAGAGAGCATTGGGCAGCCTGGCCACCGGAAGTCGTTTCTCTTCATTCCAGGTGGGAGCTGATGCTCCACAGAGAGGGGCCCAAATGACCAGACATGCGTGGAACAGTTCAGAACCAAGTTCTCGGAGATGTGGGATGAGGGTGGAGTGCTGGGACATTTGGAACCTTTCCTCTCAGCATGGACCTGGCTTCCCTCTCTCCATGGGAGGGAGAGGTGTGAAGCTTGAGGTCCCCCAAAAAGAAACCCGGATTTCATGTTGTGCTGATTGGACCACTGAGATGTGTTCCTTCAACTAACCCTGGGACCTGAGAAAAGGTGAGCATAGCTTTGATGTCACCTGGGGTCACTTCTCAACCTGACAGCAGACCGTGTGGAGAACACACATGGCGCCTGAGTTCGGAACATCCGTCAACCCCAGCTCAGGACAGACTGTAGCGAGGCTCCCCTGTCTGGAGGCCAGGACGTTTTTAAAGGAGGAAAGAACAATGCTAATAACTATGTGGATCCAACATCTGTTCATAATTAAAAGACAGAGCCAAGAGGAAATATTGTTTAAAAGTTAAACCTATAGGAAAACATTCTGCTAATAACCTGTTGACCTCTATCGATAGGTTTTTGAAAAAGCCTTTGAAACTGTGCTGTAGTGTGTCGAGGGACAGTCACTCATTTTCAAAGGTAATTTCTCATAGACCACTTATCCCCTCAAACCTCTACCTGCACACCGTGTTTGCATTAGGGACTTGATTTATGGATTCCCGCTCCTCCGATGCAGAAGCTGACTTCCTGTTGCCTTGGTTACTTGGAGCTTAGTTCAAGGTTAAAGTACTCCCAAATCAGAAGCAGTGGCAGGCGCTGCAGCGGGCGGCCAGGTTATTGACTGCCCCAGGATGCGAAAAGGTCAGAGACCAAAGCACTGTTTACTGCCTTAAGGGTGAGTCAATAGCTTCAATATTTTGATTCTCTTTCTTCCAAAGTAGTAGTTGCTGTTCAATTACCTCTTCCCCGGGTTGTTCAAGGTCACAGGGGTCATGGAGGAAAAGCAGGGTCTATGGCGGCGGACTTTCCCAGGATCCCTTCAATGAGCTCTGTGACCTTGGATAATAAAAAGCAGCCTCGCCTAAGAGTAATTTGTATGTTGCTCTAGGTTTATAAAGCTACTTTATCTCATTTTCTTTATGGGGAAAACAAACAAACAAACAAAAATCTTTGTGGGATGAGTACTGTATACTCCCCTTTTCTAGGTCAGAAAAAGGAGGTTTAGAGAGGTCATGTAACTTACGTAAAATGACACAGCTGGTGAGAAGGGGTAAGAACTAGATCTTGACTCCTTGATGGGTCCTCATGTCACAATTTCTTTAAAATAGAGGGGCTGATGGGATCATCACCTAGGGATCATATGTAATTCATTCTGTAACACCCACTGCAGAGAGCAGTAGATCTAGAAAATGCTATGTGATTAATATAGGCTTGTTGAACACCTTAATTAATTTTTTAATTATACGATCTGCAAATGCAGTTATTTCCTGGTGACAAAGCTTAGATGGGAATAGTGAGAGAGCCTGACAGCACCGAGATAGTGGCTGGGTTCCTCAGTCACCTCCCCGGCCCCCTTCCTGCTGCAGAATGCAGGGCTTGGCATGCACTGGGAGGTATACCACACTGAGCAGTCAGTGGCTTTCAATCTTGCAAAGAGCTGTGACATACATTGCGCTATTTGCCTCTGTGGCATCTCTGTGGATGACAAAAGGCAGATGGTGAAATTCCAAATACACAGATAAGGAAACTGAGCCACAGAAGCCCAGATGATTTGCCCAAACTCACATATCATGTGTGCAGAAGAAGTGGTGGGGAAATCCATGCCTCTTTGACTCAATTCGATGTTCTTCTCTTTCCCTTTTCGGAAAACCCATAAATGACATATTTTGCACAAGAGAAAAAAACCTCTTGAAAACTTGATAATAGTTTCCATTCTCATAACTGGTTGTTGGATTGATCCATTGCTTTTTCTTTGTTTGCAAATGAACTTCAGTCATGGCACACGGGGGGATATATGTTACGGAAGAAACTGAATCAAGCACGAGATGATACCTTTAGAATTTGGGAAAAAATATTTTTCTGTGCCGAAGTCAATAAAATGTTATTTTTGTTGCATCATCGTATTCATTAATTCAACAAGTACTTATTGAATGTTTACTGGTACCAGGGACACAGTACTGGTCAAAACCACTGAAGCCCCCATTTTCTAAGAATTGCATTCTAAAAACCTTGGCGTAGCATAAAGGCAGCTGTTACCTTTTATAAGGACACAGAAAGATCTTAAGGTGTTTTTTAATCATCAAAAGGCAGCGCCTCTGCTACTCACTCACACAGTATGTGAGGGATAGAGCGCCAAGGACCCAGATCTCAGCAAAGGGAGGGCACCACTGTGAGCATTAGAGAAAGACAGGGCTCCCGTGTGCACATGCATCTCCATTGCTCCAGGTCGGGAGGGAGGAGCACGGGCGGGATTTTAGCCCCGCCCTCCCCTCGAGCCCAGTGCTGTGACAGTAAACAGCCTGTTCAATCACAGTGACTGTCTCAACATGTGTTTTGTGTCAAATGAGCTTTACTTCATTCCAGGACCTTGTGAGGTGACACTCAGGCAAGGTTACTCTTGAATAGAATGCTATTCAGTGAGCCTAGAGTTAATCATTTTAAAATTCACAATTATTTGAGTGCCTACTAGCACAACTCAGAAGATGTGAGCCCTGTATTTGCACAGAAAGTTCAGAAGTGGAGAGTGACATAGGACAGAAAGACTTAGGATACTGAAAACCAAACAAGACAGGAAGCCAAATGAGTCCCTCAGGAATTAGGAGGAAAATGAGATCTCTGTGGGATCTGAGGTGGTCTGTGCTCATCCATTTATTCATTCAACATTCATTAAGGACCTGTGCGTGCCAGGCACCATTAAGCACAGGGAACATGAATAGTCATCCACTCAGGAAGACAGACACAAGTACAGAAACCCCAGTTTTAACGGGCAGAATTTAATCACTAGAAGTGGAGGGAGGCTCTCTCTACCAGGACTGGGAAACGACAAGAGTAGAAGCAGGAATAACAAGCCTTCTTTGTGCAGCCGAGACAAGAGTGGTTGGGATGAGTCATAAAAACCACATACTGGGAGATATGGTTGGGAAGGCAGTTGGCAAAAATGAAGCCCACCGCTCATTGTTGGGTAGAGTGAGAGCCTCTCTCCTGTACGCTTATCGTCTTGGACAGACTTCTGGCTTCTTGTGTCATTATTGGTTGATTTCTCTGACATTCTTGGAGGCAACTGCAACATTGCCTAGAGGTCAGGAACCATGTCTTACTTTGTTTTGACTCCCCAGCACTTAGCTCGACAGATACTAGATACTCCACAGTGTTGGATGGATGATGGACAAAGAGAAAACACATCTATCCTTCAAGGCCCAAACCTTCTGGGGGAAGCCGCCCCAACTACTTTAGTCCGCACACAGCCCTCTTTACTAAATTCCCTATTTCCATGTAGTAGAGAGTGGGCAAAGAATATATTTTTGGAAGAAGACTACCTGCTTCACTAGCTGTGTGATTTGGGGCAAGTTCTATCAACTGTCTGTGCCTCAGTGTTCTCATCTGTTAAATAAATCTGTTGTGAGAATTAAATGAGTTTAAACATTATGGTAGACAGAAAATAAAACCCCAGTTCCCCAAAGATGTCCATATCCTTGTCCCCAGAACCTGTGAATGTGTTACGCAACATGGCAAAGGAGAACTGATGATAGAATTAATGTGGCCAATCAGCCGCCCTTACATACAGAGTATCCTTGATTACCAAGCGGTCGAAATGGAATCAAAGGGTCCTTGAAGGTGGAAGAAGGAGGTGGAAGAGAAGAATTCCAGAAAGAGGTGTGGTATCGGAAGCAGGGTTAGCGCGGTGCTACGTTAGTGGCTTTGAAGATGGAGGAGGAGGGTTATAAGGGAAGGAGTGCACATGGGCCCTGGCAGGTGGAAAAAGCAGGGACACAGATTCTGCCCCACAGTTTCCGGAAAGGAGTGCAGCCCTACTGAGACTTTGACTAGCCCAGTGAAATCCGTTTTGGACTTCTGACCTCTAGTAGCGTCGAGTAATACATTTGGGTTGTTTAAGCACTAATTGTGTGGGAATTTGTTACAGTAGTGCTAGAAAACTAACACACATGTAAAAGAAGTTACCACGGTGCCAGCTAGAATGAGCACTCACCTGTGTTAACTATAATTACTATTTCTTAGCACTATATCACCTTAGTACTCATCTTCTCATTATTAACTTACTTCATATGTTCACGTTATGTGTGTTCCCCATAAGATTTAAATTCTTTAGGAAGCAGAGCCTTTATATTCTTTTCCTCTATCTTCCTAGCGTACCGCTGACACAAAGCAACTAGTCAGTGGATACTTAGAGTCAATAAGTTGTACCAGAGACAAATAATTCGCTGATATGAGTGTTAGACCAAAGTTCTGAGACACTGAATTATTGCAGGATCTGCCCCACACTTAACGGATGAACTTGAACAAGACTTGGAATCTCACTAAGCTTCATTTTTCTACTGGTCAGAATCTCTTCTAGCTCTACTATTCTGATTCCGAGCTTTCCAGATTCAGAGAAACTGCGAAACAATCGGATTAGTTCTTCCTTCTCTTAATTCAGGACTGCAGAAATGGGCTGAGAGGATAATATTTTGTCCACTGGAACCTCACAGAGATTTATCACTTCACAGAGTCTTGATGCAGTAAATTCTAATCATGCATAAGTCGGTCTCCCCCGTAGCGATAAGTTCATGTCAGATGAAAGGTGTTTTCTAGAAGCAGCCAATGACATCACCCAGAATGGAAATATATCAGATTTCAAAATTGCAAATAAAGGCATACTGAGTAAGAGGTTTTTAATCTTCCTGAATCTCAGACATCAGAACCTTTCCGTAGGGAGTAAAAAGTGTATATATCTACGTACATACACACAGAGAACACATTTTGTAAGCAGCTTAAAGTTCATAGATACTTCTAAGCTCAGGTTGGAACCCCTGCCTGCCTATGCTGATTCCTGCACGCATGCACACGTGCACACGATGCCTGTGGACACACCAAAGAAGGACAAAGGGCAGACAGACAGAACCAGACAGAATGCTGATGTAACTGCTCCCACGTTTAAAAAAGAATGTGGAGACAATAGAGTGGTATAACGAAGGGACTTTCAAGATGTATTCACTAGGGAAGAAACAATGCATACATGTAATTAAAACCAATTTAATACTACGATGCACCAAGTATGCTCTTGTTATGTCCTTGGAGATCAGGTAGCTTAGGCATTGGCTGCTGTCACGTACATAAGCATGTCACAGGCTTCATCAACAGATAAACACAAAGAAGCTTCGGTGAAGTAAAATCAAGGCAGTTTAGAGTTAGTCCGGTCCCTCCTGGGTAACTCATCCCAGACGGAGGATGAGATTTGGCTTTGTCAAGCGTGCCACAGAGAGGAGGGCAGAGCCACGACTCCGACCCCCGCCCTATTTTCGGCCCGTGTCAGGCCAGCACGTTGGCACTGAGCTGTAAGAGTTCCACCCCGAGACGTCACAGAAGCCCTCTTCTCGCTCCTCTGGTGCACGCACGCCTGGTGTCCACACTCACCGGGCCGCTTGCGAACAGACCAAGCCAGACGCTAGAGACTGGATCCAAGCTGTAAGACCACTGACTCTGGCCGTGCCTTCCCCAACATAAAGGGCTTAGTAGTCAAGGCTGGGTAGCATAAGCATCTTTTGTAGTGTCTTCCTTTTTACCGTTACAGTGTGGAGGCGCAGAACACATCTGCATGGTAATACAGATCTCCATGCTAACTGGGTCACCTTATTTGCATTTTGATTACTGCTTATTTAGAAGCCACATTGAGAAAAGAGCTTGATATCAGGAGCTTAAGTGCATGTGTATCTATAAATATATGTATAAATAGATAAATGCATATTTACTGGTTCGTGAACGATCAGTCCGATATGTACTCATTTCTCACGAACATATCTGTAGGCGTCTGGCCGTGTATGGATGTTAGGATTATAACGTGGTTATAGAATCAAATTATTCTTCTCAGTGCAGTATCACCCACGGTATAGACACACTGTGTCAGCTAGAGACGTCAGTTTAGCATCTATCCCCCTTGTTAAGTAGTCATCACTTTATGTTTGGCAAAACTGTATTGTTTTAAAACCTCTCCCGGGCCTCTTCCTCAAACCACCTACTTTGTCCCACTATTTAACTCCGTTGTATAGAGTGCAAATGCATTGTGACCGTGTGCAGGCATACACATACGGACGCAGAACGTGTGCTGGAAAAGCTCTCTGCTTTGCAATAGAGAAAAAAATCACAGAAACTCAGACCCATCATTAGATAGATCTCCTAATCTTTATCTCTAGTAGTTCAGTCAGACGAGCTAATACCATGATGATGGCTTTGAAATCTCTTAGGAATTGGATGAGGAGAAGTGATAGTGATGAACTCCCAGCTAATAAACACAGAGTGCTTATTTCGGCAGAATGATCAATTTCTAGATGTCCTGAGGCTTGTCTGATACAGTTGATTTACTCATCCTCGCTTACCTCACTAATAAAGCCAAAGTCCGCCATCAGATTACAGAGGTGCAGAGGATTTCTTAAAGGGGCAGAAGAGAGAGCTCAGGTAGCGCTCCACGCTTCCCTCTAAACATCCCTCCCGCCCACAGTCCTCGCAACTTAGCTGCTTCCTCACTGACGCTCTGCACTCAATAGACTTTGGGCTAGTACAGTAATACAGACAATTAATTTGTTACCTTGTTAGTGGAAATTTAATGCAATGATCTAAAAGGACTCTTACATATTGTGATAAACTTTAGTGCCTCCGGGCGGCTCCCCTCGCATTGGGCTCATTTCACATCTCATCCATTATGTAAATGAGATTTGGAAATAGTTGAGTTTCACTAATGTAGCTCAACTCTGATGGATTGGAGAGAGTCAGTCCTACTGAAACTAATGAGGTTAAATGCACCTCAACATTTCTTTCTACTTGGTTGATTATGCAAGCCTCTGTTGAAGAAATGGGATGCCGTGCACTTCTTCCAAATATCCTCTAAGGAAATTTCACTGTTGCCAGACCCCACAGTGGCCCAGAATATGTCTGGTTTGGATAATGCCCGTGTTGGTTCCAACCAGTGCGTGGTACGTACACAGAGCTAATGGACAACATGCCATTACATGCAGCAGACTGAGAATATGACTGAATATAAAAGGGAGAGAGGAGGTCTCTTGGTCATCCAAAGAAGAGTGGGGGGAATTTTACACAAGTGGACAATGGGGATGAAAATCCTTGGTGGGGCATGAAATCAGAGAAGGAAAGTTAGGTCTGGAACTGGCGATGAGACAACTGCATTTGATTCGAACATTCATAGGGAGTCAGTCCAGTTCCTGAGGATCTAGTCTTTAGACAGAGATAAAGAATAAGGACTTCTGTGTTCTGGATTTCATTTGGAAAGCCAAGAAATGAATTCCAAAGGCTGAAGATTGTAGGATGTTATTGAAAAAAAAAAAAAGGTAACAAGTATTTCAGGAGAAGCAGCCTCAAACTATCCAGGGTCACAGAACCAGGAAGGTGAGGTTTGATTTTCAGAATAAAAAGTATCTATGGAAAGGACACCTGGGTGGCTCAGTTGGTTAAGCGTCTGGGCTCAGGTCATGATCCCAGCGTCCTGGGATCCAGTCCCTTATCGGGCTCTCTGCTCAGTGGGAAGCCTGCTTCTCCCTCTGCCTGCCACTCACCCTGCTTGTGCGCTCTCTCTCTCTGACAAATAAATAGATAAAATCTTTTTAAAATATCTGTGGAATTTTTTAGTCTTTATTTAAAAAGGGGGGGAGATGTTGGATGAGGAAAGTAAGACAAAGACATGGAGGCAAAAACGTCCTATATAAGAGGGAATCAGAAGCCAAATATAAGAGCCAGTAATTGTGGAATATACTCATTTCAAGGAAAGGAGTTTGAAGCAGGTGAATAAGGCTGTGACCCTGGAGTCAGAAGGCCCTTGGTTTCAATCCCAGCTCTGTTGCTTAACTAGGTATTTGACCTCGTTCAAGTTATTTAACCTCTCAAAGCTTCAATTTCCTTATTAAAAAATAAAAAAAAGTTTAACGAACCACCTACCTCAGAGGGCTATCACGGGGACTAAATGAGATAATACCTGTGAGATGCTTTAGCGTAGTGGCTGGTGCTCAGCACAGGCCAGCCAGGAATAGGAACAGGAAGCATGGGACATCTACGAGGTGATGAGGACAGAGGCCACCCGAGGCCTGAAGGAAGGACTGGCAGTTTGGAGGAGAGGTTGCTGGCCAAGTCATCGCTCCATTTCCACCATCCCAACTAACTCTCAATGCTCTCAAAGCTGGGATCCCAGTGAGACAGCTTCTCGACTCTTAAATATTCAACCTGATGACACATTCTCTTGTTGGTAGTTGACAACAAGGAAGCAGTTTTGTTCTTGTGTTAGTTAGTTCGGCGAAAGTTTCAGTGCCTACCGTGAACACAGCAACTCCAGGTCCTTTGGGGGACCCTTAAAGTATAAGAAACAGTCCAGTCTTTGGGTATTCAAATATTTAGTTAAAAAAACCAAGTTGCAGGAAGAAGAAATTTAAATAAAAATAACAATCTCCCCTGAGCTGAAAAGAACACCTACATTACTTTCCCTCGCACCTGGGGCCACACTAGCATATATTCCAGAACAATAGTTGAAGGTGGAATTTATTACCTGTATAGCTCATGTACAAATATAAATAATTGATCTGGTTGATTAAGAATAAGAATTTACATTAATAAAAATAATTTAAAAAATAAGACACCATTGTAAAAGTAATAAGGTAACCACTATGATCATTTTTATGGAAAAACAGCATTTCAAAGTGGCTCAAAGGGTGAGCTGTGAGCCCACATTCCCTGTGTTCAGATCACAGTTCTACAGGCTACTGGTGGTCTGGACTTGGGCAGCTTATTTAACCTCTCTGTGCTTTAGTTTTCTCGTCAATAATGGAATTAATCAGAGTAGCTATCCCCCCAGTTCAACGAGAGGACACCAAGATAAGTCCCCATCCTCAAAGAGCTGGAGGCAAACATATAAATATTAATTTTTCATACTCTGATAAGAACAATGGGACCAGGTATAAGCTCCATGACTAAGCAGGGGAATGAGTGACTTCCCTGCTGGGTCAGGAAGGACTTCACTGGGAGGCAGCATTGATTTGGGTCTTTAACAGTGTGGAAGTATTGGCTGAAAGGGCATGAAAGGAATCCCAGGAAGGAGGAGCAGCAGGTGCAAAGGCTCAAAGCATAAAACAGAATGGCGTGTTTGGGGAAAGGCCAGAGCTCTCGTGCATCTGCAGCAGAGCCTGTGAGTGGGCAGGTGAGGTGTCACAGAAGAGAGGGGCTGGGTCAGGCTGGGGACGGTGCCAGGAGTCTGGATTCACTTGAGAGGCATGGCGAGTCACGAAGGATTTCCACGTAGACACACAAACACCCAACCATGGGGAGGAGGGTTGGTCTCTAGCATGCCTCGGGTTAGAGGGCAAGAGGCTGCTCCCAGGGTGATCCTGAGCAGATGGCCAACAGAAGATATTTTAAAATCAAGGATGGAAATTGAACCTTTGATATAGAATGGTTAACCAGTGTGCCCTACTGAGTGTGCATAATTCCCACGTGGCCTCCCTCTCTTTTTCCCCTCCTCCACCTTTATCAGGCAAATTCTGCAGTAGACGTTTCCTTCAAAGCACTATGGGGGAGACACTGGTGGGTAGGTTGTGAAGACACCCAAAGCCATGTTTAAATCATGTTTGTAAATCAAATCTCATTTTGTTCATTTGGACAGTTGGAGGTGAGGGCTTTAAGGAGGTGAGGGTTATAATATATTTTCTACAAGGTAAGTCCCCACCGAACGTAGGTGTTCTGCAAGTGTGGATTTTTAGACACCTGCCCTGAGGTTTCACTTTTTCTTCCTGTCTTCATGGGCTGGGTATTCGATATCCTTTTTGAAGGACTTTATTCCCAATACAAAATCTCCTACCGGCGCTCAGATCTCAGACCATTAAAGAAGCTTTGAACACAGGAGAGAAAGGGAGAGGTTAGGGGAGAGAAGAGCAAATAACAGTAGCGAGTGGGAGCGGACGCTGCATCGGCATGGAGAACAGGCAAGCTGCCAGCCTCACCGGGAGAGCAGCGACAGCCAGGCAGGGGCACGGGACCACGCCGGGCCACCCGGGTCTGCTGCCGAAGCAGCAGACGTCCTACAGCTTGAAACCATGGCATGCTAACAACTTGTTAAAAAATAGTCAAGATAGTTATTAGTTGGCACCGAGGCCCCCCCCCAAATTCTTTTACTAAATTCAAATTTCATGGCTTGTTTAATTTGTAAGCTGAAGTCAGTCTAGCAAGTTATAAATACCCCTGGATTGATATGTGCTGGGAATATTCATGTGTTTATTCATTTACCCATTTGTTCATTCAAAAAAAAAAAATCCGCTGAGCCTCTACGATGAAGAAGGAACTTTGGCAGACCTTGGTAAGAACGCCAGTGCATTCAACATGAAGACGGGCAAGAATTAGTGTGATAACCGAGAAAGGGCAGCGATGATTATCACCCTAACTAAAGGCAAGCCACACAGGGCGGAACTGCGAGCGTGCAGACACGGGAACGGTAAGCAGCGGGGTGAGTTTAACACAACAGCCCACACTGACGGGCGAACGTGCAACAGATAATGAGCCACGTCGCGCTGATATTGTCTGGAACAGTTTGCACACCGGCCCAGCGGTTCATTTAGACCCATGCTGGGCGGGAGCTCTCCCTCCAGGGGTGACGTCACGTGCTCCGTGCAGGGTTTAAGGTCCCCAGGAAAGGAGGACGGGCACCGAGGCTCAGAGGTGGGATTCCCAGGCTCACTATCTTGAGCTCTATGACTTTGGGCATGCCACTCCTTTTTGTCCTGAGGTTTCTTTAGGGCCTCTAAGTCCCTCTGATTCTGCGTCTTGGGTCGATAGAAGGGCTTCCTGTCATTTTCAACAGGAGAGAGATCATCTGGCCATTGTAACGGGAGAGCTAAGAAACAACAGTGGGAATCATTTCTGTTTTTGAGAAGACAACAGAGCTCATTTCTATCAGATAAACCAAAAAAAAAAAAAAAAAGCAATAGTAACTGGACACGAAAAGTCCTGAGAATCACAGTCAGGTCTAGGCTTGTCTGGGTGCTTCTGTCCTGTGTCCCCCACCCAGGGCTGCGGGCACCTCGTGGTAGCAATGACTCAGGAGGGCATGCCTTAGAGTCACCTTACAGGGAAGCTGCTTTTTAATCAAGTCCTTTTGGCTACTTCAGGACCGACTAAGTGCCCTTGGTTGAAGATTACATGTGTCATTTTAATCTAAGCCTCCCCACAACCCTATGAAGTAGATAATATTAACCACATTTTATATGCGAGGAAAATGAGGCCCAGAGATGTTAAGAAACACACTCAGGGTCTCACAACGACTAAACATTAGCAGGAATTTGAACCCAAGTCTCTCGGTCAAGTGCTTTCCCTTAAACAGCCTTCCTTCCTCCTGGCTATAAGGAATACAGACTGACGCTTTAGTGTCTGGACTCCAGAAAAGTGACAGAAAGAGTGAGAGGTTTTCTTTAGGCAAAGGTTTAAGAAAAGGACTCTTGTCAGCAAATGGCTTACTTCTTAATTTTGTCTAGGTAGCCCTGGGTACAAGCAGATAATGGCCCAATGTAGGATTAAGAAGTCACAGAACCTGTTGAAAAAAATTCATAATGAATGTGCCATGGAGGCTGAAACTGTGGAAAATCTCTATGAACTCAGAGCTAAAAAATAGTTTCTATGTTTGACATCAATGTGAGAATGAAGCTTCCCTACGAAGAGACAGGAGGCTAAAACCAGGATTCAGGGAGCAAATGGAATGGCCAAGAAGGGCCAATAAAGCAAATGCAAGACTTTACAAAAGTTAAAAAAAAAAATTCCCGGACTGTATTTCTCAAACTTGGAAATTATTACATTTCCCAACTAATAAAACTGACAGTAAAACATTATTTTTCCAGCCTTGGTTATATAATAAGTGGAATGTGTTTGTTTTTATAAGCACCGTTTTAAAAATAATCAAAGTTATCTGGGGGCAGCTCTTTGTCAAGCCAGGAATTTGCTTGAAGGACATCCAGCGTAAAGAGCGACTGGGGTCCGGGCTGGGGCAGGTGGAAGCTGTCTCTCCAACAGCCTCCTCAAAAGCTTGCCTGTGGTTTAAGAGGATTGCAGGTGGCAAAGCAGTGGTCTTCCAGGGTTCCTTTCAACACCTACCACAGGTCCATATTCTCCTTCTCACCTTCGGACCGGTGCTGCCCCCCCCCCCCCATCACCCAAGGTTAGCTCCTGCTTATATCTTTCCGTAAGAACTCAAGCGACAGGTAACCTTCCTGACTCAGAACTTCCACATCCCCGACCTGGCAGGGAGCACTCCATCTACACCCCGTTTCTGTCGGCCTTGCTTACGTTCAGTTTAACCCTTGGTCACATAACCTCTCGAACCCACAGAACCAGTCAGATACATCTTCAATCACGGCTCAGTTTTGGACCAATGAATTAATCTAAGCCTTAGACTCCTTGTGGGTAAAACGGAACTAGAGCCGAGATGCCTTATGGCAACTGCCGAGGTTTGTAGGAGGTAAAGATCCATCAAGTATCTAGCATGTTGCCTGGCTCCTTACAGGTACGCTGTCGTTACCATCATCACCATCATCATTGTTATTATGCACAGCGATCCTGGCCTCCCAATAAGATAATTAGTAAGTTGGGAAAAGAGCCTGTGTCCTATATTTCTCATGTCTCTAACAGTGCTTAGCCAGCAAAGGGCTAGTAAGAGATCATGTGATCAATGAGTCTGTATTTCATGGAGCCGCGTCCGGGCTTGTAAAGGGTGTGAGACACACACAGAACCACACCACTAATATTACTACTTAAAGTAGCAACAAGATGGTATGGTCCCCCCCCCACCGGTCTACATAAGAAATATTCTACAATTCTATGAATATTATAAATAAGAGGATGCAATTTTTATGATTCGAGGAATCACAGCAGAAATAAGAGCTATTCATCACTCCATTTCCAGAAAGCGAAACACAGAGAAGGAGGGGTTTAACTCTAAGTGTCTTTTTTTTTTTTTTTAAAGATTTTATTTATTTGACAGAGAGAGAGACAGCCAGCGAGAGAGGGAACACAAGCAGGGGGAGTGGGAGAGGAAGAAGCAGGCTCCCAGCGGAAGAGCCTGACATGGGGCTCGATCCCAGAACGCCGGGATCACGTCCTGAGCTGCAGGCAGACGCTTAACGACTGAGCCACCCAGGTGCCCCTACTCTAAGTGTCTTTAATTCTCAAACACTATGAGGGTAAAAGGTGTTAAGGGAAAACCATTCAGAGTCTGCGGTCCGGATGTCAGAATCCCAGAATATCGGGGTTGGAAAGATCACTCAGTAGATTCTATCATTGCACTGATGAGGAAGTGGGGGCTCCCAGATGGAGGCCTGGACCTCGCACCTGCTCCTCGTCCTCAGTCATGATGGGCAGCCGGGCCTTTCATGTTATTTGCCTTCACAGGTGCTTGCCTTCCAAGCTACTTTGCTTGTTTTGCCTAATGACTGTGAAGGTCCCGTTAGGGGATGCGATTAAATGAGACGGGGATGGAGTGAGGTGGGCAGACTTCTGCAGAACAGTCCGTAATCTGCTTTTGATAGGAACTTTGGGAGAGAAAAAGCAAACAATGGGCTGCCAACATTAATAAAAGTCACTGGTATTAATAGAAGAGATCGGACTACGGTCTATTCTTTGAAAGGAGAACTAGGTGGTGGTGTCCTTAGCAATGAGGCAGCATCCAGCCACCACATTAAGAGGTGATGGCTTTGGAGCCAGATCTTTGTCTCTGTCACCAGTGGGAAACTATGCCTCAGGGCCTAAAATCAACCCTCCCTGCAAAAGGCCCCTCCTTCTGAAGGGGCTCCTGGATGCCCACCCATGATGGCTTAAGTGTTTATTATGATACAAAACTTTGGAGTTTCAGGTTTTTGAAGCTGAAGGACGTCCTGGTGACCATCTTCCTGCAGAGAGAGGAGGCTGCGGTCCGCAAGTGGGACCCATTCTGCAGACTCCTCAATCTTACCCTGCATTGGCTATATTTCCTGGCAGGTGGGGTCTAGGAGACGGGTGCCTCATGTCTGCTGTAGCCATCTCTCGTTCTCCTTCCTGTCCTTCTGAGAAAGGGTGCCCTGCCTGGGACTACGTTTGTGGGTGTCCCTCTTTCTGCTTGCTCCCACCTTTCAAAAGCATGGTGCATCGACTGGTTGTGGTGAAAATCAGTTCGGAGTCCTTTTTGCTCCACGTTAAGCCCCCAGAGCCAGCTCTTTTTGTATGGAAGTCTTCACAGGCTGGACCTGGTCTAGTGACCATTTGCAAGGAAACAAAGGAAGAGAGGTGAGGCTCATGACGGCAGCCTTTGGAGGTGGGTAGAGCAATTCCAACAGAGGGGAAAAAATTAAAAGATGGTATTTCCATGCAGCCGTGAAAGGAGAGGAAGGAATCCTTCCTCTCCTTCAACAATAAAGGCTCCCGCTAATTTTAACCAGAGTCGGCTCTGAAAAACCTGTAGTTGACTGTGAGTCACTGGCCCTCCAGGGAATAGGAGGTGGGGACGTGTGTGTGCGCACGAGAGCGCGCGAGCACGCACACCAGTGTGTATAATCTCACAGTGCCCAGAGCCCTGGAGATCCTGGAACACTTGAGTAGCACAGGCCAGATTCATTAAAAACCCTGGCTACAGGCCAGCAGTTAAAATTGAAGCAGCATATTTATTGCATTTTGTTCAAATAAATCTGAAAACGTGTGAATCATATTCCTTGGAGAGATGGGGAGAAGAAGTAAACAACATCAGGCTAATACTTACAAGCCGTGGCGGAGAGAGAACAAAGGTACAGAAGGCTCCCCCGCTCCAGGAACTCTGCGAGATGCTCTGTGAGATGCGAGGTGGGGGCTGGGGGGCCACCCTCTCCTGCCACTTTCTGCACTGGCTCTGTGCCGGCTTGGGGACCACTTTAGGGCAGGTGGCTCTGTCCTCTGCCCTGGGTCTCTCAGTTGTACCTGGCAGATTCTGCCCTGCTCCGTGGGCCTCTGTGGTCCCCCAGATGCTGCTGCTGCCATCCTGCTTTCAAACGGCAGCTGCAGAAATTAGATTCAATTTTGGGCTTTCCTAAAATAGTATATGGAAGGGAAAATCTCCCCCGTCCCCACCAGCCCAGTTCATAGGAAGCTCGGCAAGAGCTCAAGCTAATTATTCGCCTCTACGAAGCAAAATAAGTCGTTGGTCAGCTTCATCACGCCTGGGCTGTATTTTCTTTTGTTGTTTAATATCTTTCGGTAATGCTCCGAGGGACAGTCTGTGCTAGTGGGTGGACACTGTGGGTTGGACCGTGGGTCTCAGGTTCCTTAAGTATAAATGATAATAATTCCTTTGTATGGTAATTATGAGGACTGAGTGAAAAAATGCCTTATAAAGACATCTAACTCAACAATATAATATTCCCATGACCAAATGTCAAATCTCGTAACGTTCTCTCTGTTAAAGAGATGATTTATGGGCATAAGTATGTATATACATCGATCTATTTTTCTCTGTTCAACCCAAGATTATTTCTAAAGCAGAATTTTGCAAACCGACTCCCTCCCTCCCTGCCTTTCATTCTACATGTACTCGTTGTCGGTGGCAACACTGATAGATGTAGACGCACAGGTGTAAGTGTGGTCTAATACTCCTCTTTTACTTCGCACAAATATGGCCGTTTATGTATCTTCAAAAGCCCTCTGAGCCTTCCAACAGTTCTAGACAATGCTAAAAGGCCTGGAGACATGGGTCGGGTAGTTGGAGACATGCTGTGATCACCCAGAGAAAATCAGGTATATGTCTGTTATATTTGAAGGCCTTGGGAAAAGCAAGAGTTCTTAACACCATGTAAGGGTAGGTTCTTAGGTAAAGGTTTCATGGTTACAGTGGTAAAGGCAGCTCAAGACCCAGGCATCAGTTTCTAATGTTTACAGCTGGGAGAGGGGCCAGTTTTCTGAATTGGGCCAAAACGTGCAATGACCTGATACTCCTACTTTAACACCCTATCTGGCTCAGACCCTCACGAGAATGGAAAGGACTCTTGGGAAGTTCACCTTATTCAAGCACTGTGATGTCTGCTCCCTGTTGGTGTTGGGGCTCATGGGGCTCCTTCTCTTCTGGTCTGGCCAGGTTCTGAGCCATTCCTTTACCCTCACTCTCTGTGCCTTGAACCCAGGAGAACCTGCAGGGAGGTGATTCAGCTTCCAGATGCTTCCTCCCCATGCTCTAGAATGCTGGGACACTGATCAGGGAAACCTTGATGGCAAGGCAGAGAGGCCAGAGAAGGCTCGCCCCTAGTTGTTTGAGGCACGCATTCCAGTTTCTGAAGCTCTTTCCCTCACAGCGAGTGAGAGAGTGCCAGTAATAGTAATAGCAAATACTTCAACTGCACAAGCACTATTACTCGAACACTCGCCAAGGCCTTTACATGTATTAATTCATTTCCTATTTACAACAAACCTATGTGGAAGGGATATTATATTTATTCCCATTTTACAGAAGAGGAAACTTGAGACCCGAAAGAGTAAGCAAGTCACTCTCTGTTACTAGCACAACTAGCAGGTGGGCAGGTGGGCAGGGTCAGAATTTGAATGCATGCAAGCTGGCTTCAAAGACTTAACCACTGAACAATGCCATACAATCCCGGTTTCTTGGACACTTGACCCTCTTAAGAACTAGACACTGGGTGCCCTTTAGGTTTTGTTTTCCTGAGTGTGTGCAAGGAGAGAATTCAGTAAGTAGCTACTAGACCAGATGGTAATAGGAAGCTAAACCAACTTTGCCAGTTACGTAAGAGCATTATTTATGAATCCTAGCTACACCAACCATGCCTTTGCTTGGGTGGGCTTGAATTGAAATGCGCCGCCCTGAGCCCACAGCAGGAGGACATGCCCTGAATTACTCGTCCCTCGATGTGGCAGATGTGCCCTGATTCGTCAGCACATCCTCGTCCTTTGCTCTTTCAGCACAGAATGGGAGGTCACCGTGAGGGGAAGGCAGTGGCCAGGGAAGCCGACCAGAACTCACAGGGTGACATGGGAATGAAACCGATTCCTCTGAGTCTTTAAATCGCCACCTCCTTGCCACGAACTGTATGAAGGGCCATGGCTGCTTCATGGAGGGCTACAGTGTGTATGCACTAACTCTCTCAGCCTACATTCCGGCTGCTGCTTCTAGAGCAGACACTGGCTTTCTGTGCCCCTCCCACTTTGGAGAATTTGAGTCCCAAAGCTCAGTGATTCATTCTGCTGTGCTGCCTGGGAATTCAGGAAGAAAAAAAAAATTCTGCCAAACATCATTTGCTTGTTGAGTGAAAGAATGAATGGATTATTGAATTAAGGCAGAACCTGAGAGGAAACCAAGTTGTTTAAACACATCTGTGTATTCCCAAGTGTCTTGGACACCACATGCCTTTTTCTGAGAGCAAATTTCAAAACAGAGCAGGGAGAAACCTGGTGGGTGAGTGGTCTGTCAACGACAGCCAGACTATACAGCATGACGGGGGTGCCCTACCGACTGGCACCAGGGCGAGCGCATGGAGGACTGCTACTCCTAATCAGATACTGCCCTAATGAGTCGTGCCTCAGTGGACCCAACTCTAGCAACAAATCTCTTAAAACACCCATTGGGCTGAGGCAACCAGATTTTCATAGAGCCCTTCATGAAATGACTTATCAAAGGTAAAACAGGTAGGCAGGGGTGAAGCCCAAAGGGGTGAGCTCTTGGGGCTTCCCAAGCCATCTTGACCCCTGGAAATGGTAGCAGGGCCGGGGCACCTACTCCCTACTATGGAGATACCCATGGTATTCTTTAAACCAGAAGCTGTCTGAGTTGGTTGTGCTCTTGACAGAAGCCACCGTCATGCCTTTTGTAAACACCCACGCTACTGCCACTATCCGGGATTGCAGTGCCACTTGCATTAATCATCTTTCTTATTTTCTGTGCTTTATGATGCTTTGACATTTGGGGTCTAACTGATCCTGGAGAGACTGCCTTTCCCAGGGCTAGCTAACTCCTAAGGACAGCAAACGACTTCCCGGACAGCATGCCTTTCACGTGCAGACCCAGCAGTCCCAGAGCTGGTATTCCCCAGTTACACCCCTACCCTAGTAGCACCCCAGAGCTAGGTACCAGGCAACTAGGGACAATCTCTACACCCCAAACGCTGCTGAAATCATTCAAACCAGCCAACACCAAATCTGCTTACTCTACCTTGACTGCTCCTTCCCACAAAGACCACCATAAACCTTTTGCCCTAGTGCTTCCTGACAGATGGGCTTGCATGCCACAGGCACGGCACGATGGACTTCTTGTTTCTAAGGGATACGTGACTCTACACTTCTTCCTTCACGACCATCTCTTTCCTGTCTATGTGTCTCACCAAACCCAATGAAAACAAATCCTGAGTGTATTTTCACACACCAAGATGCATGCCTGTCCCTAAACCTCTCAACTCCCTTGGATTATGCTGGAGAATTAAAAAGAGGTCACTCTCGTACCATTCCTGGAGGCCTTAATATAAACTGGGATCTTTATTTTTTATTTTATGCCGAGATATTTATTTCACTGGGAGCCTTATTTTTAAATAAGGTTTACAAGTGTTTCTAGCAAGAACTAACAGGTATAAACCACTACTTTGTGCTGGGCATTTTCCACAGATTACTGTCTTTAATTCATACAATCGCCATCTGTGGTCTCCAGGGAATCACTGGTTGCCCAAGATGACACACCTGGACAGAGGCAGCTCTTTGACCTCCGCTGTCTGGCTTCTGAGGCCGCACGCAGGGCCGGTGCATACTGAGGGGCACCTGTACCTGGGAAGCGGCGTTTCAGGAAAGCCCTGGGACCTAAAGGTATGGCCCTAAAATGTTGCTGAGCAAAGAACGGTCTGCAAACCAGCTGTTGGTCAGCAGGCTCTTGGTGACCCGGCTCCCGAGAGAGAAAGAGATGGTTGCCTGTATATAAATCAAATATGACACTGAGCATACTGTTTAGTTCAGTCTTTTTATTTGTTTATTTTCTACGTAAGACTTTGTGGATGAAGGCAGCAGGGTGGTGATTTCCACGAGGGCACCGTTTCCTTGTCTTGCTGTTGAGCCTCAGCAGGGAATGTGGTCCCTGCTGTAAAATGCTACGTGTGCCCCTCACTCTGGGGCACTGGGGTGGCAGCTGTGACTATCCCTGTGCTCGAGAGACTCGTCTACATGGTCTTGCTGGTTTATATATTTAACCACCGACCAAATCTTTATCAGATACCCGACATGGTGCAGGCTAAGGTCACAACCTATGTCCCTGCTCTACCCCCGAACCCTCTATCTCTAACAACACCAGCCTGTTCCGGCCAAAGGAGAATCCTCACTTGTGATTTGTGTTTTCACGTGTGCAAAGCTTACCACCAGCAGACTAAAGGACCTCTAATCCTAGAATTGGGCTGCATATTTCTGTCGCAACCCCACCACATCCGTGTCAGTAGAATGTTTGACTTGACTTGGTCACATGAAGTTCACATATCATTTTTTAGCATCCGGTTATAAAATTAACATTTGCCTTTTAAAAATTACAGCCTTGCCAACACTACTGTATCGAATACCTAAACTTTTCTAAGAAGGTAGACCTTATGTTAAGTGTTCTTATAACAACAACAACAACAACAACAAAATAATAGTACAGGGGATGGGAGGGACTTTGGAAGCTGGTGAATAACTCTACGATGATCACAGTGGTTTCAATGGTATATACTTACCCCCAAACAGAGCAAACTGTATGCATTGCGTTTGTACAGTTTTTTACATGTACATTATACCTGCATGAAGTGGTAAAAACAAATAAACGAACAAAAACTTGCTATAAAGCCTAAAAAAAAAAAAATGAAATAAACGAGAGCTTTGCCTTCCTTCCGATTCTAGCCTGAGTCCATACCAGCTATGGCAGCCATGACCGTTTTCATCTGTAAAGGTGAGCGGTAGCCAGCTCTGTCGGGTCGTCCTGAGGACTAAGTAAGTAATGTGTGCACTGCAATTAGGATCATGTCTGGCATGTGGCAAACACTCACCTGGTGTTTGCTAGTATTATTGCTCTGGTTGTTATTTTCAGTAGTTGTCTGGAAACTAAGACGGAGGGGAGGAGTCCCAGGAACCGGTCTCTCCGTAACGCCCATGAGAACCGTCAGGGATGCAGGGTGCCTCAGGACCTCATTCTGATAAACTTCTGGGCTGCCTTCGGGTGTGCTTAGTTATTTGTTTAAGGAATGAAAACACGTTTTAACATCTGCCTAAGGCAAAAAATGTCCTGACACAGATCACTGTCAAGTTCCTAAAAAGTTACCAAAAAAAAAGTTACAGGAAGCATTTGTGTGCATGTATGTGTGTGTGCACGCCCGTGCGCTCGCACACATGTAATTTGGGGATTATCAGCTTTGATGGATTTCCCAGGTCCAGGCTTCCTCCCACATTGAGCAGAATTGGAAGTGAGCAGTCTACTGGGATGTGAATTCACCAATATGCTGGGAACAAGAGCACCCGACAATCTTTAACCAAAGTGCTTTGGGGCAGGTTAAGCCTTTGATGCCCACTTAGCCTGCATCTCTAGGAGGTACAGCAAGTCACGAGCAAGCAAGTCGCTGGAAGCAGGGAGATGGGGGCCTGCGTGCAGGGAGGGAAGCCCACGGGGAAGACGGGCGTGGTGAAGGGGACAAGATGCCTTTATAACTCGGCATCTTTCCTTTCCTCCTCCTCCGCCTCGCTCAGGAACAGAGCCTCGGAGGCCGGGGAGTGTGGTTAACAGGCATTGATCTGTGTACCAAAGGAAAGACCACAACCGATCGGAGGAACAGACATGTGATTAAACAGTTCACTGGCAACTGGAAACAGAAACACAGGGACCAGCAGGAGGCCGGAGCAGCGGACCGGCTGGAAAGGGTGCAGCACGGAGCCTCCGAAGACCTGAATGGGGGTCCCAGCTCCGCCAGACAGGGCGTGCAACCTGGTGAGTGACTCTCTGGGCCTCCATTCCCACACCGAACAGACTAGCTTGGCCATCCCTCATCTATCTCGCTCAGGATTTCCTAGAGAGCCCCACATAAGATCCCCGAGGTGAACACTGCTGTGAAACCTACAAACAGAAACTTGAATTATCACGTGGCTGGAAAGCAAAGCCCTCCTGGAGTCATAAACATATTAGCCAAGGGCCTGAGCAAAGCCATGAATAATAATGAATGGGGTGAAATAATGACAACAGCAACCAAAAATCCCTCAAACAAGAAACAGCAACAAGCGTGTTGCAATCTTCCATAGCCTCAAAAACCAACCCCCACCACGGACCCACCCACTGAGGTGATATTGCGCCCCATAAAAACCAGCACAGCCATTATCTTCCCGTCGTGGGGGGACACGGCTCCGCCCCCGCTGCGGGCCGCTCGCATGGAGATGGAGGCCGTGGCTCGGAGGCAGAACCGCTGACCTGGCACACACCTGGGCTGCCACGGGGATCCTGGCACCAAGCACCCGCTGCTGCAGCTGCAGACCGAGCCTCGCCGTTGGCAGACCCCAAAAAGCACTTTGTGCGGTTGGCTGCGGGGCCCAGTGTGGAGAGCGAAGCTCCTCCTGGCGCCCTGCAGGTACGGCTGGCGGCCGTGAGGACACACAGCTCTTCCCGCGGCCTCCCTTCCGAGAACACGACTTCTGAGCAGCCCTCATTAAAAGGAGCGCGGCCACCACAGCGCGAGGTGGCAAACGCTTCCCCGGGCTCCTCCAGGGTCTCATCTGCCCAAGCGGCCTCTGGAGTCAGGCGCCACCGCCCGCCCCACAGCCGAGGGGACCCCGCTGCCGGGCTGCCTCGCCTCTGCTCTCAGGCTGCCGCGCCCACGGACGGGCTCCCCGCCCAACGCGGGCAGGGAAGAGGGGAGGCGGGCCTGCCGCCCTCCTCCACACCTGGCTGACCCCCAAGCCGACTCAAGGATCGGGGCTGTGATTTCCGGCTTAGAGCGCAGTCAGAACCTCGCCTTTCGCCGGGAGCTGGGGGATTTAGGGTTGCTTCCCTTCTCATATCCCGAGGCGCGTTGTTTCCCCCGCGGCTCTGAGGACCGAGGCCCGGCCGTGGCAAAGACTCTGCCTGAGCTCAGCGCTAGTAAACAGCCGGCGCCCAAGTCTGGTCAATCAACTCCGAGTCCGCGCTCTCTGAAGGCCCCCAAGCTGGTCTTTGGGAAACAGGCTGTGACCGAGCTCCGGCATCATCACCTCCCGGACGGCAGATTCTGAGCCGCCCTTCCGGGACGTACATCTGGATTTAATCCTGATCGCTGGATGCGGGGGCAGACGCAAACACACGGGGAAAGATTTCCATCAGACCCCTGACAAACATCCCTGGTCCCTGATCAAGGCTACACATCATTTTAGACCTGGCTTCAGGCCAGACTCATCAGGATCTCTGTGAGTTATCACTGAGACTTTATACCTATGTAATTGTTAAATTAATTAAACAAGGAAGCCAGTAGACTGAGGTGGCTTTAATGCCTTAGTAGCCTACCTAAGCAAACCAAAACCTAACTCTGAAATGCCGAAAGGCGAAGAAGAATTCAAAACCTAAGGACAACCAATCACAAACAGCCAACCGGGCTTTCCCAAATAAGGTGACCGCTTAAGCTAGAGCCGATCAAATAATTTCCTTTCTTTGCTTCTGTTTCTTCTCTACAAAAGTCTTTCCCAAGGTCCTGTTGGTGGAGTGCTCCTAACCACTTCCGGTTTGGTACTGCTCAATTTGAATTGACTTTTCTCAAATAAACACTTAAAAAATTAGTAAGCCTCAATTTATCTTTTACCCTACTCAACACCCAAGAGGTTAATGAAGAAAACTAGAGATGAGATAGAATTTGGTTTATGTTGCTCAAATCACAAGAAAAAGGGGGGAAAAACACAACACGGTCAAATACTGATGCCCAGAGAAGTACCCTGAGCATTTCCTGAGCCTTATTGCTTACACAAATGAAGAACTGTGGGTTTCTCATGAATTTGTGGGGAGTTTCAAGGACCAGATGGGACAGTGTGGAGTTCTGATAACTTAGGAGCTCTGAAGGAATCCTGAAATGCCCTCAGGAAGCTTTGGACTGATTTTTGGATGCTTCCTAGAGAGAATCTGGGCAAATACTTGCCTTTCAGGATTTCTGAGCCCTGAATGACAGATTTGCTCTGATCTTAGGAGGTTTGGCAATGGTTCAACCTGGATGCCTTTTGAATCCTCAAAATAGTTTCAAAGTCTACTGGGTCATGTTGGAGTCAAGCAATAGTTTGGCCTTAATAAAGATTTCATGGCCAACCAACCTAACTCAGAAGACAAAATTCCTCATTTTTGAGTGTCTTTAATGATCAATATCTCCAAGTAAAATATATGAATAAATCCTAATAATGGAAAATTGGAAAATGGAAAAAAAAATCATACCCGTGAGGTGGGCCAGACTAGATGGGAGAGATCAGGGGACCACGTCCTGATGCAAAGGATTTTTATAAGGACAGAAGGCAAGATGGCTGGAAAGGAGTGCAGAAACATCATCTTGATGTTCAGGCTAAGGCACGTGGGCTTTGTCTGGTAGACTCTCTGGAGTCGATGTAAGTTCTTAGGAGAAAAGTTAAGTGGAATTTTAAGCATTATTGGACATCTTTTTTTTTTTTTTCTGTCTCATCAATCAGCCTTTAAAATGAGTATTGTTTTCGAGTAAGCATATTTAGAGGAAGGCAGAAGAAGACAAATGGAAAAGAACGCTCGCCTACTGTAGTACGTACTATACAGGATAGATTAAAGAGTTAACAACAACTGCACAAAACAAATGTGATCCATTGACTGGGGTCAGCTGTTACTAGGAATAGATTCCAGAAAAGATAATGTAGAGCGAGACAGGTGTAGGCGCAGAATGAGTTGGCTGGGGATGGAATGCCAACTCTTCCACTAATGGCACAGTTAAGTCACAGAGTTTTCTCAACGTTGCACTAATAAGTGAGGAGGTATATAACTGGGGGAAGTAGGACATACTGTGGTGAAACTTCTTAAATGACCTTCTTCCACAAAGCACCCCTCTGCTAATACTCTGGAGACCAGACCCTGGACAGACCAACAAATTTGCTATGTGCTGCATGGTTAGTCTGGTGTAACAGAGCCACACAAATACGAGACAATTCCTGTCCTCAAGACCTTAAGGTTTAGTTGTTACTGTGGGTTGACTTGTGTTCCTCCCAGCAACAGATATGTTGGGAGTCCTACTAGCCCCAGTGCCTCAGAACGTGACCTTCCTTGAAGACAGAGTCTACACAGAGGTGATCAAGTTAAAATAAGGCCATTAGGGTGGACTCTAATCCAGTATGACTGAACTCCATATGAAAAGGGGAAATTGGGACACAGACACACACAGGGGGCTGCTGTGTGAACATGAAGGCAGGTACTGGGGTGAAAGGAATGTAAGAGTTTGCCAGGAAGCCACCAGAGGCAAGGAGAGCCATGGAGCAGATTCTCCCTTATTGCCCTCGGAAGGCACCAATCCTGCCAACACCTTGGTCTTGGACTTGTATCTTCCAGAACTGTGAGACAGGACATTCCTCTTGGTTAAGGCACCCAGCCTGTGGTACTCTGTTACGGCTGCACCGGCCAGCAAAGGCAGTGGCAGAGACTCAACACAACTACGGACAACTACCGCAGGGCAAGGTTGTAGCAACAGATACATACTAATTAGGGGTGCTGAACAGAAGGGGGGGCAGTCTGGTTAAAAGAGTTTTTAAAACTTCACAGGGGAGGGAGAGCTTGAGTCAGACTCTGAATAAATTTTTGGGTGTATTCCCTGGTTTGGTGAGTCTGCAAGTGGTTTTGTATCCTGTCCCCTCCAACCACGTTTAGAGTACTTGCATCCCTTCCCCCGAGTTTTATTTCAGATTCCTCTTTTATATAAAGTCCTTAGCTCAGATCCAGTGTGCATTTTCTGGGAGCTGGTCTGGGTGGCCTAGAAGTTCTTTCTCCATGTTAAGAGTCTGTTGACCCTATCACCGGAATTCTATCAGAGGCCTCCTCTTAAACCAGACCCATCTTCTGGCGGGTGGGCTAAAGATTCTTCTGCTCAGTGGTCCTATCAGAAATACCACTACTCTGCTTCCTTTCACTGACTTGAAGGTAAGCCTAAGAATGTTTTGATAAGCACCTTAATTTGGGGGATTTTTAAAGGGTTGACCATCAAGACTTTAGTTCTTGATGAATTTCAAAGAATTTCAAAGAAAAAAATGTAATTAGTATCCTGAGGTTGTGCGCCCTTATAAAAGTTTTCTTTGTTTAGTGATGGTGGTTGGTGTCTGTCTTGTCACAACATTAGGTTTCATTTCGTTACTGAGACGTTGTGGCAAAACCCTTACAACACTTTGCAGATCCCCAGGCTTCTACTCATTTACCTTTAAAATGGCAATCACGATCCATCATATTCCTTTGTCCCACATCAGTTATAGTCCTGATATGTTCCCCGGCTGTAATGAGGAAGAAGCTTCTCAGGATCATTCCCACTACCAATTAATGATGTTTGAAAAATGACATGAAGAGTGAGCCGAAGAAAGAAAACCATTCTCTAAATCTCAGCAGAGAAGGCAGCGAATTGAGCTTTACAGCCCAGAGACTTTGCAGGGTCCGGCAGCAGAGAGAAATACGTTCTCACCCTTGAGTGGAGCCCGTGATTTCACTGCCTGGGCATGTAAAGAAATCTGTTACAAGCTGGGTACAACTGACCTGGGGCTGCTGCTCTTTATGCCTACAAGAAGGAAGTGTGGTAAAAAAATAAGGGGGTGAGATAAGCCCCAGGTTGGACCTCAGGAGCCCTGGTTCTCATCTTGGCTCAGTTTCTACCTAAAGAGTTGGCTGAATTCTTGAGATTTCTGTTTTCTCACAGGTAAGAAAACCAGAAGGTATTTTTCAGTTCAAATATTCTTTGATTCTATAACAGGCATCTGGTTACACAATGGAAGGTGGAGATTACAAAAGGATGGGCAGCAGAGATGTCCTGTGTCTTTTGCACAGAGCATGGGATAGGATGTGCCATGCTCATGTTTAAACGTGGGTGATGTCCACATCAAACACAGGGGCAGAGAAGACGAATTCAGAACACCGAGGGCAACATCTACTTGGAGTATTCTGATATTCATGGTATGAATGGAAGAGAACCACAGTAATTGGCCCCTATACTAAATCTCACTCAAAGAAGGAGAGAGTATATATGGTATTCACACTTAGGCCATGTGCTGCTTTGATTCACCAGGTGAAATTTGTTCTAGTGTAGGTTTCTCACCTTCAGCACTCTTGATATTTGAGTCAAATAATTCTCCCCCCGCCCTTTTTTTTTTTTTTTTTTTTGTGAAGGGAGATAGGTAGTGCTTGTCTTGCAGGATATGTAGCAGTGTCCCTGGCCTCTACTCCCTAGATGTCACTAGAAACCCTTCTCCACCGTGTGACAATAAAAACTGTTCCAGACATTGCCAAATGTCTTCTGGGGGACAAAATCATCCCAAGGTGAGAACCATTGTTCTAGTGGGATATACTCTTTCCCAAAGACTATCCATGCCCAAATTATAGAGCATAACTTTAAGAAAGGTCACCTCTCCTGAATCTTAAAAGAGAGCCACTACATTAAACTCTCTCTGTCAACAGATATTTGAGTCCTTGTGCAACTAAATCTTTTAAAAAGATTTAAAAAAAAAAACCTGTGACTTTCAGATTATTACTATTTTATTTTTCATGACATCACTATTCCTCAGGCGTCTACGAACGGGAAAGCAGGATCTGTGGTGCACTCACATGAGGAGGCTTCCTGAGGATGTAGGTGGTCTTCCTCACATGTTTACAGGGGGAAGCACTTGCTCCGAAGCTGTGCCCGGGGTGGACACTGCCCATGTGGTGGGCTCATGATGGTGTTGGCTTGCAGAGACTGCCATGTTCCTTGAACATCAATGAGTTGTAATGGAAGGGAGTCATCATGGAAAGCAAATAATGCACCCCAATGATACTACCAATGTTCAAATGTTGCTCAAAGTTTGGGACCATTTGAACTAGACTGTGAGCCAACCAATAAAGTCAATCTCAGGATCCTGTAATAACCATGAATTGGGAACTAAAAAAGACACTGATTCACTAGCGCTGTGCATGGAGGAAAAGGTTTTCCCCAACTGAGAACATCTAAAAGAAAATGCAAAGTCTCTAGAAGCAATTCCAGAAATAATTCCAAAAATTCTTTGAACAATGGTAGCTTGGTGGAATGTGATGTATGCTCTTGAGACAAGGACCTCGTCAATTGGCTCCATACACATTAGTATATTTCCTAAACGGATTAATCTAATTACTTAATACTAATACTTTGTATATACTAAAGTACTCATCCCACCCACCCCAACAACCCAAGTCCGCTCAGGTGAGGTCCTCGCCGAGGTCTGCGTGCTTTGGAGAAGGAGCCACAACATGCCAGCAAAACCCGGGGGATCCAGGTACGAGGGTAAAACCACCCACACAACGTAATAACAAGCAGCACTTAAAATTTGGCAGTGCCCTTGGAAACGTTTAGAGGCTTACAAACACAATTATAAAAGACAGAGGGTGTGGAGACAGAGATGAGGGAAGAGGGGATGAATAAAAGACCTGTTCCATTCCTGGCTGCCATTAATAGCACCGAATTATAATAAATCCCAAGGGATAGGAAGAACAGTATTGAGACAAACACTAAATTCCAGGGGAGACCAGACCTGTGTTTTAAAAACAGGGCCATGTGCTTCGGAAGGAATGCTGTGTGCTTGGTCTTGTTTATAACATGGCAAAGGATTCAAGAATGTAATCTGTTTCTCTTGACAAAAAAAAAAAAAAGTCTCCTCAACCCTCACCCTCCACCACCCTTTCCACCTCTTGCCACGTTCCGATCCCAGATCTGACAGATGGGATTCTACGGTGAGTTTCTGGAATGCTCGGTTTGGGCCTGTCTTTCATCAGTGTAGCTAGATGATGGAGTGACTTTGTTTTTTCAAAAAGAGATCAATGTGCGGAAGTGAGGATTTTCTGAGGGAGTTTTTCAGACTTGTTGGATTTGAGGTATTTTTAGGCAAGTTGTTTTTTTTTTCTTTCTTTTTTTTTTTTTTCTCTGTCTGTCTGTCTTTTTTTTGGAGGCGGGGCTTTGGATAACGCACAGGATCTAGACATGCAAGGAGGAGCTGCACCCTCTAATTCTGGGGATAAACTCCTGCTCTGAGTTCATTGTCTTTCACAACCTTCCTGAGTATTCTCTGAACGAGTTAACTCAGAGTGAGTGTAGTGCAGTGAAAGCGTGTGGCTCTGGCATCTAATGTCTCTTCTGTCTTTCCGTTGTTGCACTGTCTTGGGCATGTTACCAGGCTCTCCTAAGCCTCAGTTTCCCTAATGCCAAAGGAGAGTAGCAAGATCTTCATTGCAGGGGTTTTGTGAGGCTCAAATCTGCACACAACTGTAAAGCAACCAGCGCTGGGCCAGCATACAGGGTGCAATCAGAAATGTTACTTCCTTTCCCATCGCGGTTCCCTTGGAGAATGACGGGATCAGGAGGGAAGCACTGGAAAAGCCTGTAAAGCCCATCTGTCCCAGCCTCCTCAGCAGACAGGGGTCCCTTCTACCACATCCCCAACAGATGGGAAATCCAAGCTCTGCTTGAACGCAGGCAGGGATTAAACAAGAGGCCCATCACCTAATCAAGGGGTCCATCCTGCGTGGCCAGCTCTCACTGTTGGAAAGCTCTTCTGTGAGCCAGCATTTGCCTCCCTCCACTTCGTACTCAGAGTACTGACATTTAAAAGCAACAACAAAAACAACTAACCCTTCTTGTGTTCTTCCTTCATATCACGCACCGGCCTGAGAGCTTTGCAGGCATCATTGGACTTAATCCTCGCAAGGCCCAACGAAGCAGAAATTAATATTGTCCTCCTTTTGCAGATGAGGAAACCAGGGTTTGGAGGGGTTATGCAACTTGCCAGAAACGTCTTACGTAGCAAGTGGAAGAGGTGCGAGTTGAACCCAAGTTAGTCTGATTCCAAATTCAGGCTATACGGCTACACAGCTGCCCTCTGCAGCTTGAGTACTTAGTGCTGTGTTGGATTCAGAGGAAGGGCTCAGCAAATGTAGAATGAGGGAATGAATGGACAAATGAACTCATACTAAAGAAGAAGCCTATTGCAAAGCAGTCAGGACCTGTGCTGTAGCAACCTCCACTCTGTTGGGTCCTTCAGTACCTCCTGACCTCATCTTTGTTGCTCAGGCTGTCTGCGGAACTTAGCACCACATTTTTAAGCAGATACAAATGTAAAGTATGCACTCTGTCCAGTGTAAAGTTTCCTAGGGGTGTGTGTGCACCTGTCTGTTGCACGCGGGTTCAGTGGTGCACCCTGGGTCTGGTCATACAGATTTTTAGCAGCCTCTTACTTACTGTTTCAGGTCTTTCTTATATTCCTAGACAACTTCTCTGCTTTTCCTTTTCTTTTTTTTTCAATGAGAAAAATCATAGGATGGAAAAGTTGTAGAACTCTGAGATGTTCTTATAAAGCCAAAAACATACATGTATATTTTAATTTTAAGGTTGTATTTTGTAAGATTGAACATGATTTTGGGGGGGAGTTTTGTAAATGATCCACAGGGCTCTACCTAGTCTCCAGTCCTGCCCCATCCCCCTTTTCCCCACCTCCTCCAACCCTTGCTCTGGTTCCAGTCAGGAGCACCCAGAAAACCTCTGGGTGGCACACGGTTCTCATCCCTGCCTCCTGCTTTTCCCTTGTGCCTGTGCCTCAGCCTGCTGACTTGATTCTACTGACCCAAGTGTGCACATCTGTGTCCAAGTCCAACGTCTGCACCGGTTCCCTAATAACCAAGACCAGCCTCCTGTTTCATCCTCCACTGGGGATGGGAGTTTTGTCTCAGAAGGCCAGTCTAGGCATCCTTATGCCAAATCAGATCCCTGTTGCGTAAACACCATCTGAGACCCATTGTTGGCCTTTGCGCCAGCAAGGAAGTCAGAATCCAATGCTAGTAGGGGAGGCAGGCATGCCAACATATCATTGTGATATAATGTAACATTGGACTATGGACAAAAGAATATTGGCAACTATAATCTCTGGTTAAGTAAAGAAAGACTAACAAGCCTTTTGTGTTTTGCTGGTTTTTTTTTCTTTCTTGGTTAAACACTGTAACTCAGCTATATTTAATTTCTCTACAATCAGTCACAAACTCTTGATAAGAAAATGTGCAGACTGTAAGCTTCTAGTGGCAGGGTCTAACTATTCCCTTATTAGTTTCATTGTCAATTATTTGGCACTTCATGCTGTAGAATTATGTCCTCAAAAATACTTGTGTGTCATGTTGGGGGCTGTGCATACACAGACCATTTGAATCAAACACTATGAAATGGATTAACAAGGTCAGCTAATTCTAGCAGTGCAGGCGAACTCATACCTATTATTCTCCCTTTACTTTGGAGCATTGGTAGGAGGGTTTGTCATGAGTTAGGTCGTTCTAACTTTCTGTCCCATTGTGCTTGAGTATAGACAAAGCCTACATTCACAACCCATTAATGTCAGATAAAATAACGCAAGTCATACAGACACACACTGCACATGTCCCAGAGTTCTTTCCAGCTATCGTTTAGTAGATAATATCAAGACTGCAGACTTCTCACATTCCCACCCACTCATACTACAAAACAGTTAAAATCCTGAGAATAACATAATAATAATGAAAATGATATTTTTGTACTTACAAAGTGTCATTCTTATGCTGTGTTCTGGATGCTCTTTTAAATGCTCACTTAATCAATGAATCAGAACTTACTGGAAACTTTCGATTCTCAGCCTGAGTTAGCCACTACGGGTCTCAAAAGCAGGATGGCACATGAGGACTCCTGCTTTCGAATAATTAATAGTCTGGTTAGGGAGACCAAACTTGCCTGTAAGATGCTCATCAGACAATTTGCAACCATGCATAAGTAGGCCTCATGGATAATGAGAGCTAAACGAGTTTTTTAAAAAAGGAATGATTTTTAGGAGCTAGAATAAATAGCAGGAGCTACTTTATTTAAGAGTAAGACTCTAGCTGAGGCTAGATGGATGCTCAGGATTATTAAATGTTTATTACATAAGGACCAGAAGTTTCTATTCCCAAATAAATAAGGTTAACATTAACAGCGTAAGACATCATTAGCTCTGATTCAACTGGATACCTGGAAATCTGTCCTGTCTTTTTTCCCATCGAGCCATCAAGCTTGAGAAGTCCCAGTTGTAGAGTAGCAAGTGTTTTCTGTTAGGATTATTTTGGAACTACTTCTCGTAAAACAGCAATAAATAATTCCGCGATGGCATTCTAGTGCTGCAGGTGGGTACCCCGTAAGCAACGTCCCCGTGTCCAGCCTTCGCAGCCTTAGCCCCAGAGCTTGACTGCAGACTGCTCACAGCATGGAGAGAGGGCGAGAGACGCATCGGGGGTGCGTGTATTTCTAAGCATCTTCCCAGTGAGGCCCGGAGAGCTATCTACAGATCTAGCTGTGTGTGGAAAAGCAACGGCGGTCGCCTAGATCAGCGCCGGAAGCTGTGAACACAGTCAATATGTCTACTGAACGGTACATATGTCTGACTAGAAACAGACACATGGGTTTATGTGTATACAATTTCAGTCTGTGCAGGGCAAGTGAATTCTCTGGGGTCCTCCATGCTCACCACTCACCCTTGAAGAGAAAAGCTCTATAATTGGCCCAAAGTAAGGGAGAGGTAGCCACAGGGTAGTCAAGACTGGGGCAAGTTCCTGGAGTCACTAGACTCCCCTGTACCTGGGCCACCAACCCCACTCATGTGTTTTCCTTATCTGCTGGTGCTGCTGGAAAGGCCCCCAGTGAAGGCAGAGCAGAGCCGCAGATTCCATGCCCCCTCTCTGCCCCCAAATACCACACAAAATCGCTCACCACAGTGCCCACCCACTACTGGCCTGGCTTCTTCAAAGCCCTGAAGAACTGTAAAGATCCCAATCTCCCTTCCCTTTAACTAGAGCAGGGGCTGCTAAACGGCCTCTTGCTGCCTTTTGCGTGTGGTGCTAATTAACACGATCCAAGTTACAATATGTGTTAAAGATTCCAGTTTTGTTACTTATTTAATGAGCTTTGTGGGATTTGAACATGAGGCTCAAAGTAGCAGGGGAAACCTCATAATTAGTTTCAATTACAAGAAGTTCCTACGCATTAAGACTATTTGATGAACTGCAGAGGGAAGGAACTACCGACCAGATACAAATCACTAATTTTGTTGCATTTATTATTATACTTATTTTCTTCCTAATTAGTACTGATTGGCTTATGATCCTAATTAATGCAAAGGAATTTGGAATGGTATACAATGGTATGGATTAGAAGATGCCAGCATGCACAACTGCTACATTATTGCTAATTGTTATTTACATGAGGCCTGGAAGACTAAGTAATGCAATGCCTAATTAGCATTAAAGATATGGTATCCATTTCCAATTTACACTAAGGCAACAGAGATCAAATCGTTAGTTTAAAAAACTCAATCTTTTGATTCCAAGAATTACACCATCGCATAGTGACCTCCACCTGAGGGGAGACTGTATTTTCTTGTCTTCAACTGCATCTTGCCAGGGTTTGGCTAGAACTTTACAAAAAAGTTACACTGGAATACTCAGCATCACACTGGCAACGGGCTTCAGTGCTTAAGGATTAGAGCCGGGAGCCAACTGGCAAAGAGGCCAAGCATAAGGCCTCTGTTTATTGCAAGTGGAAGGTGTGTGTGCTTGTTGGAGAGTGGGGTCCTGAGTTGGTAGGCTTCTGGGAAGACCTAAGGCCATCGTGATGTCCTGGTGACTGTGAGTGACGCCCATGGGGTGCCAGGGGTGCCTATTCTGGGGAGCGGGATCGTCAGCCTGTGTCACAAGGGCAGATGATACGGGCCTGATTGGGCTTGCTGAGAACAAAAAGCAGGCCTTGGAATAGAGACCTAAACTTCAACTCTCAGTCCCGAACACAGGCCAGCGGGCCTGGTCATCCCCGAAGACACCACTTTCCTTATGGCAAATGCTGGCCCTCATTCTAATCTGCTCCCTCCTGGAGAGTGACGGGCTGGAAGGAAACCTGCGGGGTGCAGCCTCGGGCTGAGACCCGCCCCCGGTTCCTGTCACTGCATCTGCCCGGGGAGTGTCTACCTATTTTTGCCATTCCCCTCTGCCCCCTTCTTCAACCAGCCGCTAATCTTTTCCCCTTTTCCCTCTCTTCTCCTTTGCTTCTGCCTTAACCAGTCCTCCTTGGAACGAAAAGGAATATAATTTTTAAGAGATTTATTTATTTATTTGACAGAGAAAGAGAGGAGGGGGGGAGGGACAGAGGAAGAGAATCTCAAGCAGGCTCCCCGCCGAGCAGGGAACCCAGCGCGGGGCTCCCCTTCATGACCCTGAGATCATGACCTGAGCTGAAACCAAGAGTTGGACGCTTAACTGACTGAGCCACCCAGGCGCCCCGAAAAGGAAGACTATTGAAGGAGGAGCCAGAAGACCTGCCCTACTTGACCTTACGAGAGTCGTTTCATGTCTCGGGACTCGAGGCTCTCCATTGTAGGAAGCGGCAATGCTCACCTCCGCTGTTCGATCCCTTCCTCACAGCGCTGAGAAGCCCGAAGGGGAAGACGTGGGTGAAAGCCCCTCGGGAACGATAAAGCTGCACGTACAGGGGAAGGATTCCCAGAGTCACTTCAACCACTTTATCCTCACGGGTGGACCTATCAGTGCCCGCTGGAGGTCGAGGCAGCGGTGCTTCCCTTGCTCACGCTGGCGCGGACACGGCCCAGAGACACTTGCCAGAGCTGACGGGAGAGCCGGAGGAGGCCCAGGCTGGAAGTGCAGGCCCCTGAACTGCACCCCGGCAGTTCCTGTTCTCCCCAGTACCGAGGGCCCTGTTGTACCGAGACTCTGGGCCAGCGCGAGCAGACTCTGGCTTCGGTAATTCTCTGACACTCTGTTTTGAGAAGCTGTTCGTCTTCTAGACAAACATCGTTCCTGGCCATTAGGCTTTATTTAAAGATGCCATTCTCTGCAGAGAGAGAACTTTGGGGGAGAGAGAGACTAACAAGGACTAAACTAGTAGCTACTTGATGTTTAACGGAACCTAAGCTCTGTAGTGGGATTCGGGGATAGCCTCATTCGAAGTTCAGTATGGCCTGCTGAGTTTTGATTTCTTAAAGCTGGGAAGACATGTTCCTGACAAAGAGCAATTCAAATCATTCGGCGAAGTTCCAAGTGTGATGCAAGTATGTAATAAAAATACACACTATTTCCCTGAGACGAATAGCCACGGCCATAGGAAATTCATTATCCACTCCTTTCTTAATTAGTTAATAAAATAACCATGCTAAGAAAACTTCATGTCACATGCTTTATACACAGTTTTAAAATTACAAGAACGTCACACATCATAGATACAAGGCATACACACATACGTGTGCATATATTCCATATCGTATGCGAATATGAACTGCACACATTATGTGTATCTATGTGTATGTACCTTTAAAAATTGTGTACTTCATATGTTCACTTACGAAATAAAAATGACATAGCCAGTTACGTATTTACTACCATCTAGCTTCAGACAGATGATTGCCAATACCTGTGACACTCCCACGTACGTTATCTCCACTCCCGACACGGCGCCTTTTGAGTGAACTTGAAAAATGTCCCCCTTCCTTTGAGATGTATTGTTCACACTAGGGTAAAAGGATTGGGAGTAGCTTTCAAAGGTCTAGATTTCAGCTTCAATCCTCCTCTTGGCTGGATATCCTTGTGTGATGTACAAAAATCCACAGGCAGCCCTGCCCAACCTCCCCTTCCTTGCAGATTTATCATATATACATAGACTTATGGATCCATGAGCATTATATTGTTTCTTTTTTCATACTTTTGAACTTTATAGAAAAAGTCCTATGTTTTTCTTGGTCAACATCCTATTTCTAACATTCATCCAGGCTGATACATGTAGCTATGGCTGGGTTACTAATTTTCTTTGCTAATAGCATTCCTTTGTATAAATAAGCTACACTTTATTGATCCATTTACCTGCCAATGGACACCCAAGTTGTGCCCAGTGTTTTGTTATTTTTTTAAAAAAAGGTGCCCCCCTGAGCGCTCTGGCATCCCCCGCCCCCTACATATGTGCATGACAAATTCCTTTAGAGGAATGGAGCTGCTGAGTAATACATCTTTGATTTTACTTAATGATGCCAAATTGTTTTCCAAAACGATTGTACCAACCAATACTCCCACTGGCAGGGTATAAAGAACTCTCTTTGCTGCAAAACTTCTCCAACCCTTGGTCTTATCAGATTTTAATCGTTGCCAGTCTGGTGGATGGGGTTTTAATTTGCATTTTCCTGATTACAAATGAGTTGACAATTTTTCTGGTGTCCCCTTATGTGAAATGCCTTTTCTTATCTTTCATCTGGGTTGTTTTTCTAAATCAGGTTGCTTGTGTTTTTCTTATTAAACTGTAGGAATTCTGTAAATATTCAGAATCCTCGTCCTTTGTTGGTTATATGCAATGCAAATATTTTCCCAGTTGGTAGGTTATCACTATCTCTACAATGTCTTTTGATAAACATTTTTTATTAAGAGAGATTTATCAATTCTTTATGGCTTTCATTTTTTTTGTTTGTTTGTTTTTTGCCTTAAGAATTACCTTCCCATCCCGAGGTCATAAAAAGTGCTTTCTAAAATTTTAAAGTTTCATCTATATTTAATTATGTAATCTGTCTGGAAGTTATTTTAATACAAGGTGTTTTATGTATTTTAATACATGGTGGGGTAAGTCTCTCCATCTTTTCTTCTTTAAGAGCACTTTAGCTATTCCGGTATCTGACATAAAGGCTCTTCATATGAGTTTTAGATTTATCTTATAAAGTTAAAAAGAAAATCTTCTTGTTGATGACTGGAGTTCCACTAAACCTGTAGATCAATTTGGAGACAACTGATACCTTTATGATAATGAGTCTATCCATCAATAAATAGCTTCCCAGTTTCATTGTTAATGTACTTCAGTAAGTCTCAGTTTTAAAAACAAAATCAGGGGCGCCTGGGCGGCACAGCGGTTAAGCGTCTGCCTTCGGCTCAGGGCGTGATCCTGGCGTTATGGGATCGAGCCCCACATCAGACTCCTCCGCTATGAGCCTGCTTCTTCCTCTACCACTCCCCCTGTGTTCCCTCTCTCGCTGGCTGTCTCTCTGTCGAATAAATAAATAAAATCTTAAAAAAAAAATCATGCACATATTCTTTTGGATTTATTTCTAGGTACCATACTATTTTTGTTATTAGAAATCTGCTTCTATGTACCAGCAACAAATAGAAATATACATCAAAAAGGCTTTTCCATTTTATTTAGTAACTGTATCTTATTATACTTTTATTAATTTTGATAACTTGCACCTGTATTGTTTCTGGATTTAAATGTAATCCTATCATAAGCTGTTTTACTTCCACTTTTCCAAACCTTATACCATTTATTTCTTTGACTTCCCGTATCTTGCTGGCGGAGACCTTTAACGCAACTTTGAATAGAAATGGTTATAGTGGGCAAACTTGCCTTGTTCTGATATTAAAGGGAAGGCTTCTATTGTTTCACTGTTAGATATGATGCCTACTGGAGGCTTTTCTCTTGATATCCTTTATCAGGATAAGGAAGTTTCTTTCTCAGATTGCAGAAAGTTTTTGTCACAAATGAATGTTGACTTTTATCGGATGACTTCTGTTCAACTGATACAATCATCTAGTTTTTTCCCTTTGGTCTGTTAATATGGGGCATCACATTAATATATTTTCTAATGTCAAATCAAAATTGTGTTCCTGGCTTAAATCAAACTTGGTCTGAATGTATCCTTTTAAATTCATGGCTACATTAGGTTTGTTATTATTTTGTTTGGATGTTTGTATCTATGTTTACATGGGGGATTGACCATTTACTTATTTGTTTTTCTCATTCTGTGTTTGTCTGATAGTGATCTAGGCTGCCTCTTGGGGAGAGTTCCCTCTCCTGTGCTATGAGCAAGTTTGTGCAAGAATGGAAATTTTGGGGGCTCAGTTGGTTGGGCATTAGACTCTTGATTTTGGCTCAGGTTGTGATCTCAGGGTCGTGGGATCCAGCTCCTTGTCGGGCTCTACACTAGGTATGGAGCCTGCTTGGGATTCTCTCTCTCCCTCCACCAACCCCCACTTGCACACTCTCTCTCTCTTAAAAAAAAAAGAAGAATGGAATTCTTGGTAAAACTACTACAATTCTTTTGGACTGGGTTTTATTGAGAAGATTTAAAACTATTGATTTAATTTCTTTACTGATTAAAGGAAAATTGTTTTTTTTTTTAATTTCTTCCTTAATCAATTTTGGTAAATTATATTCTCTTCTAAAACTGCTTGTTTCATCTAGGTTTTCAAACATGTTGGCTCTAGTTACTCATAATGTATTGGTCCTTCCTTCCTTCCTTCCTTCCTTCCTTCCTTCCTTCCTTTCAAGATTTTATTTATTTATTTATTTGAAAGAGTGAGACAGTACATGAGCAGGGGCAGAGGGAGAGGAAGAGGGAGAAGCAGGCTCCCCTGCTGAGCAGGGAGCCCAACATGGGGCTCAATCCCAGGACCCTGGGATCATGACCTGAGCAAAGGCAGACGCTTAACCTACTGAATCACCCAGACGCCCTAGTCTTTTCATCTTAAATGCTTTTGCAGCTGTCCAGCTCCAGAACACCGGTTTTCATCTTTCCTTCTTTCTCTATTATCTTTCTTTGCCTTCTGTCCTTCCCTTCCTCCCTCAATTTTCTTATCATACATTCATTAATTTTATCAGTCTTTTAAAAAACGTCTGGCTTTGTTGACTCTCTGTTTTATCTCTTTTGTATTTTATCAATTTCTGCTTTTATCTTTATGACTTCCCTTCTACTTTGAGTATATTCATTTAAAAATAATTTCTTTTTTTTTTTTTAAAGATTTTATTTATTTATTCGACAGAGATAGAGACAGCCAGCGAGAGAAGGAACACATGCAGGGGGAGTGGGAGAGGAAGAAGCAGGCTCATAGCGGAAGAGCCTGATGTGGGGCTCGATCCCATAACGCCGGGATCACGCCCTGAGCTGAAGGCAGACGCTTAACCGCTCTGCCACCCAGGCGCCCCCTAAAAATAATTTCTAATTTCTCAAGTTGCATGGTAAACTTTTCTTGTTTTAATCTCTTACTGAGCTTTTTTTATTTTGTAAAATAAATCTTTAAACCTCGAAATTTCTAAGAACCAACCTAGCTGCACCCTGCAAGTTTTGATATGCTGTATTTCCACTAATATTTAATTCTAAATATTTTGACCCATGAGTTAATTAGTAAGTGTATTTTCTAATTTCCAGCAATTTGAGGTTTCTAAAATTGCCTTCTCGTTATTGGTTGTTAGTCTAATTGCCTTTTGTTAGACAATATGAACCGCGGCATGACTCTTTGAAATTTGTTAGCTGTGCTCTACGGCCTGGCGTGTCATCGATTTTCACTATTGTTCTATGTGCGCTTTGCTGTATTTTCTAGTGGTTGGATGTGGCATTTGTGTATATTTATTAAAATGAGACTTGCAAGTTGTTTTTTCCAATATCCTATGTCCTTTCTCAATGAGTTTTTGTTTGCTTGATCCATTATTTAGAACAATTGGCTGAAATGTTCCATTCTGAGATCGTTTGTCAATTTCATTCGATCATCTTTACCTATGTTATTATGTACATACACTTTAGAGTCTTTAAATAGTCTTGGTTTTAACTGAACAATATATCATTAAGGTGGTGTTATGACCCTTTTGACCACCAATAACTTTTTTTTAATGCAAAAGTCATTAAAAGCGATTTTGGCTGATACTAATTTATCAGTACATCAGCTTTCTATTACTATTTAGCTGGTATAATTTTCTCATGTCTTATTTTCAGTCATATGTTTTCATATATTTTAGGTGCATGTCTTATAACCAGTATACTTGTGGATTATGAAGGATCCAATCTGACCATCTAAAAAATTTTATCTTTGCTGTGATTACTGACATATTTGGATTTATTTATGCTTTATATTTACAATTTTCAGCTTCTTATGTTTCTTCCTTTCTTAATTAGTTTATTTTTTTTAGTCATTCCTTCCCTCTCCTCCTCCCCTCCTTTACCAGCTTGTAAGTTATACCTTTAAATTTACCTGCTTATGGCTACCCTAGACATTCTGAAACCCATATTTAATGTAATAATGTTGAAAGTTAATTATTGTTAGCCTTTTCCAAAACAAAAAACTTTGAGTATTTTAATCTTATTACTCCTAAGCACTTATACTATAATTATTTAGTATTTTCACTTCTATCTTTTTCTTAACACTAGACATTATTTTTATTGTTTTGCATAGACAATATTCGTATTTTTAAATTTATCCACAGTTTTCCCCCATTCTCTTTGTTCACTATATTTTCTCACATCTCAGACCTTCTTTCCGGGAATTCTCTCTCTCTCTCTCTCTCTCTCTCT
>NW_024424230.1:27846860-27897079 GCF_017311325.1 Ursus maritimus
TCTTTCTTTCTTTCTTTCTTTCTTTCTTTCTTTCTTTCTTTCTTTCTTTCAGTACGTACTCTGGAAATCTCTTTAGGGAGAGTCTCTCTGTAGTAAACATTCTCAGTTTTGTCAGACTTAAAATATCCTTATTTTTGTTTTTGAAAGATTGTATTGCTGTTAATATTTTCCAGTCTGACAATTTATTTTTCTCTCTGCACTTGGAAAGTAGGTTGCTACTGTCTACTGGATTTCATTATCCCTGTAGAGAAGTCAGCTAAAAGCCTACTGGTTGTTTTTCTGAAGGTCATTTATCTTTTCCTCCTGGCTGCTATCTGAGTACGGTGTGTCTACCTGGAGAAGTTTTTTGTTTTGTTTTTTTGTTTTTGTTTTCACATATCCTGTTGGAATTTTGTGGGCTTTCTAATTTTAGGGGTCCATGCCAGTCCTGGACATTCTTAAGGATGATTCTTTTCTTTATTCTTTCTACTATCTCTTTTTTGGACCTTCAGTAAAATATGTGAAAAATGTGCTCTTTAGCCTATGATTCTCTAAACCTTTGTTTATTACTTTCCACTATTTCCTGTCTACATTATATATAATTTCTTTGGACCTATCTTCCAATTTAGTAATTCTCTCTTCACTTATGACTAATTTGATTTATCTTCTGCCAACGCGTGTCTAATTTAAATTATTACATATTTCATTTTTAGAACTTATATTTGGGTAGTTTTTAAATCTACTTTGTCTTATTTCATAGTCTATTGTACTTATTCTTCTTCTGATACCCTACTTTATGTTTTCAAACAAATTAACCTTGCTTAGCTTATATTTGAGGATAATTCATATTTTTGCAGACTTTGGTCTAATTGTACTCTTTCTTATTTCTGCTGACTCTTATAAAAGCTTTCCCCTTCATTCATTTTGGATCATATTTTATTATGATTCATGTTTTTAACATCTTATGTGTGAGAATTCTTTGAGCCATAGTTTATAAATGTGTTTTTCCAGAGACAACTCACACTTACATCTGATAGGTGCTTACCTATCAATTCTACCAACATAGGAGAATTTTAATTGTTTTTCATTTTTAAAGGTTTTTGTAGAGAGAGACAGCAAGAGAGGGAACACAGTAGGTGGAGTGGGAGAGGGAGAAGCTGGCTTCCCACTAAGCAGGGAGCCTAACGCGGGGCTCGATCCCAGGACCCTGGGATCATGACCTGAGCTGAAGGCAGACGCTTAACTGACTGAGCCACCCAGGCGCTCCCCCCACCCTGCCCCCAGCAGCATTTTAAACTCAAATTCTAGCATGGTCATTTTCAGGTCACACACAGAAACGTTATCTATTTTGGCTCTCATTCATGTGAGAAATGTCTTGCAGTTCAGATTTCTCAGAGATGATTGGTCCCTCTAACCAGAGCAGAGACAGGCAAGATTCCTTCCTCTCTTTGTGAGGTGGGTTATGATTTAGCTATTGTTTCACGGAGAGTTTTGCATGATGAAATCCAGCCTTTATGAAGAGATTTGGATCATACCTCCTGCATTGCATGGGCACTACATCTGTCTTCTATTTCCTACATGCAGCCTGATAACCAAAAAGCCTAGACATGCAGGGACTGGCTGATGTCCCCAGAAAATCCATCAGATTTAAGACTACTTCCCTCTTTGCGTGTTTTCTAATCAATTTTAGCTTCTTAGCTGAACATCTTAATATTCAGTATTAGCCTAGTTAATATTTTTAAAGCATATCTTATCTGCTATATCTTGAAAACAGAAAAACTTTTGTGATTTTAATTTCACATGTGAATACAAAGTCATCCACTAACTTCTCTCCTTCTTTATTATCATCCCTTATTTTTTTCTTAGCCTTATTCAGATAATCTGAAATTTAGTTACTTAAGTAAAGATGCTATACGATAAATAAACTGCAGCTTCTTCTTGAAAAGTAATGTTTGACATGTTTCTATAAATATATCCTATGATGTGGAATTTTAAGCCACTTTTCCTTCTAAGTCCTAAGACAAAACTTTGAAATGTGGCATCTACATCTCCTCCTTTCCAAAACTGTGGATACATTTCTATTTTTTCTACAAAAGGGTCTACAACTTTTAGCAGAACCTAAAATAAGTATGTAACCTTAAAAAAAAAAAAGGTTAAGAATTGCTTATCTTAGAGGAATATCAACAATGAAAAAGGTTCACATTTATAGGAGAACTCTGGAAACTATGTCTGGGAAAAGGGAATAAGAAATATCCCATGAGAAACAGCACATATAGTTGTATCTATCTATACATGTGTGTTTGCCTAACGAGAGATTGATTTGCCCATGCACGCAGAATCAGCAGACACACACGCCCACACTCTATCTATGCCTCTACGTGCCACTCTGCTTAAATGCAACAGTAAATGGGAATAAAGAATTGAGTTCCTGACAATAAATTTGCTTTAATGATGTATATTTTTCTACCGCAAGCTTAAGGATAATAAGCTGCTTGATCCTCACTGAGAGAACCAACCCAGTCATTGCTGAGAAAAGCCGGACAGCACTCCTAACTGAAATGGGTAATTCTAAACTAACATTACCCATCTTGACCTCCCCGCCAGGCTTGGCTCCAAGTGATTCGGCTGTTTCCATAAATCACATCTCCCTCCCAAAGACGAAGATATTTCAGATATTCAAAAGAATGTGGCAGGGCTTTGAAAGAATTTCGAAGAGAGCTCCAAAGCATTCTGAGCAGAGGCAGCTGGCCGAGAAGCTGTGCTATCTAGTCACTGCTGGGCAGGCAACATCCCTCGTTCAAGGGTTTGGGTGCCACTGGCTTCCTGAGTCTCAGCGTTTCATGTCCCTGTATGCCTGTATATCTCAATATCATAGAGGACTGGAGAGTGGGTCACGAAGTAACTCGGAAGGCTGTTCTGCAGAAGGACCTTTAAATATGTTAGTCTGGGATAAGATGACACAGTGACCTCTCCAGGGGCAGCGCCCCATGGGATGGAGAGGTTGGCTCTGCACACTAGTAGAGGCAACCTCACTTGACCATTGTTCCTAGGATCCACTGGGGCATAGTGTGTGCTTTTCTTCCTCATGTTAAAACCAAAAGCCTAGAAATTGCCTGTTCTTTTCCTCTGGCAACAAGACTCTAATGGTGTGTTATAGACTCTAGTTCTCCGCTCCAAATATTGTTTTTTAAACAGAAAGTCTTATGCAGCTTCCCCGGCAGGATCTCTCTGGTCATCATTGTAAATCTGGGAGGGAATCGTGGTACTTAGGATAATGCTGCTGGTTCAAGGCTGAACACTGAAAATGAACAAGAGTCCTAAAAGCTGATTAAAAGTAACCCTGCAGATACTAAATGGTGGGTTACAGGGTGATTACTGAACCACTGATAGGCTGGCACCTAGACACTGTGAAACTGAACAGTTGTACTGCAGATTTAAATTAAGACCATTTAGAGAAGAGGAGGAAGAATCACCACACAAGTCACCGTGGCCTTGGGTGAGGTTCATACGTAGTAAAAATAGGACTGGGCTCCTTGATGGATTTCATGGCTTAAAATAATCAACATTAATACATGCATTAGCCAGAATTATTATTATTATTAATTATTATTACATTGTTCCATGCAGGGTTATCTGGGCCACTTAAGAGAGAGTCAGAGGAATAGAAAGCCCGGCTCTGAGAAGCAAAATCTGGACAACGTTGAGACTCTAATAAAGTTACAAGTTATCTGAGAGTGAGCACAACTGCACCTGCTGCTATCTCAGAGTCAGTGAACATTCTCTGCAAGTTGAGCACGCACTGAGCCTCATATGTGAACTTCAAATCACTGCAGGCTACATCAGTGATGACAACAATAGTGACATAATCACCAACCTGTGCCCAGCATGTGTCAGGCGCTGTTAGAGCAAAGTACTTTAGATGTGGGACCTCCTTTAATCCACTCCACACCCTTACAGTGTATAATCGCAATCCTACCCATGACCACAGCACCACCCTACCACTGTCCACCGTTTTCTAGTTATATATGGTCTTATGGTTCTGCACTTTTTATAAGACAGGCAGGGCAGGAAACAATCATTTTTTGATAAATGACAACACCTAAAATCAGAAAAGATGGGTCCCCTGTGCAAAGATGGCAGTGAACAGCGATTAACGGCTGGGCTTCTTCTCGAAGTTTCCTACCATCACAATCCATCGGCAAAGGGTAAACAGTAGGGGGTTACTTAACCAGGCTGATGGCTTACAGGTGTCACTAAGCCCAGAAGAAGCCACTCAAGCCAGCCTGGGCTGATGGCCGTTTTTGTGCTCCTCGGCAAGAGGGACAAGGGCTGCTCTGGCAGCTTGAGGGACTGAAATTGCACCTGCAAACCCACTCCCACAGGAAGGGCCGTGGGACCGTGGTGAAGAGCATGGACTCTGGAGTCAGGCTGGCTTAGGGCGAATCTCCGTTCTACTCCCTGTGAGCTCTTCGTTCCTGGAAGTCTACCTCACCTCTCTGGGCCTCATTCCCTGATCTGTGTCATGGGCATGACAGTGATACCTATTTCTTAGGGCTGCTCAGAGGAAAATGAGATCATACCCATAAAACACTTTAGAATAGCACTTAACACTTAGTAAGCCTTGACTTACTATTTAAAAAATTATTTCATACCTTTTTAATTCTCTCATCTTGTTTTGATATGTACAAAAGCATCCAATCCTATGATTCTGTAAACTAAAATGTCTTTCTTCACATTCTCCCTCTCCTCATTTTACTGTGTTCCTAATTGGGGTTTATTCACTAAGCCCGACTCCCCCCCAGTAAGTTCCATATGAGGCTTGGGAGTCTGGAGGCTACAGGGCCACAGGAAATATCAGACAGGGGTTTCCAGCAACTCCTTCAAGAGCACACTTACTGTCATTGCAACTACAGTTGTAATTAAAGTGAGGCCGTCCTGTGACCTTGCACAAGCCGCGTAAATTGCTCTAGAATCTGGTGTTGCCATCTATAAAATCAGGTGTGGAAACAAAAAGGTGTCCTCAGGCCATGGACTGGGTTTGCAGAGCACGCCGCTAGCGGAGCCCTTGGCTCCTCACTAAAGCTCGGATGCCCCTCCACCAGCGATGTCACACTCACTGCCAAAGCCTTTGCAAGTGCAGGTCACAGAAGTCTTCAAAAGTAGCCTCCATAAGCCTGCAGGGAATCTATGACAAACTGGGAGCAGGAATAATATAAGAGGAAGAGTCAAATATTCAGCTGGAAGGGAAATACACAACACATAGGGCTTTCCGTCTCCATAATTATCTATACAGAGAACAATCTATCTCAGTGCTCAGCAAATTTGTTGTTTTACCGATATGGATACAACCAAAAAGTGGCATTGTTCCTTGGTTTAATAGGCCTTTCAACAACTCAAGCAAACTCAGAAGAGGTGGGGGGGGGGGGGGGGGGGGGGCGTGGGCAGGGAGCAAAGCAAACCAGAGCCGTGAATGAAGACAAAAAGAGACTCTAGGCGGGGGATACCCTAAATGATATAATAATCACAGAATCATCCAAATTAGAGGTGGAGAGATGGAGCTTGCGCTCCCGCCCCTTGAGGCGACCGCTCTAGAAAGCCAAGGTGTGCGGGTCCTCCCGCAGGAGTCCCCTGCCTCCCCAGGCCGGCTCCCTGCCATATGCTCGCTTCCGAGGCTTTTTGCTTGCATGCATGCCAATGATGCTACCCTTTTCCTCGCCCAGTTTGTATACTGTACACCTGTACAGGGGAATGCTATTGGAAGTGTCATTAATTCTGTAGCTGGGAGGCCACAAACGGTGATTCACTCCCCCAGGAGCTTCAGTTCACACAAGCAAGCAATTGAGGGGTTTTTACTATCTTTAACTCCACCCCACCTTCCTCCAACTTCCACCTTATGGGGAGCTTTTTTTATGCTTCCTACAATAAGCCCCCTCGGAATACAAATGCACTTTTCCGATGTATATGGCACTTTCGAACAGCGTGAATAGAAACTCTTGGAAAGATGCTACAGTGAAGCAACCACGAACGTAATACCCTGTTGTTTTTATTGCTAATTAGAAACAAAACACAAGTTCGACCTCATTGCAGGCTAATCAGCTATTAAAACACAACACTTCTTTAAAAAACAAAAAATCAAATCTGGTCGCCTCCTTTAGAGGCATGAAAAGGAGAAAAAGCAATCCAAAGAGGGCCTGTGCTTTCAAATTCTCTTCTTCTCTGTGCTGATGCAAATTTGTGGAATGATCCCTATGTAAGACCTGAAACCTGGGCAAGGCCGTCCGCAGTGCCCGGGCCAAGATAGGGCTGCCGCCATCACCCTAAGCTGCTGTGCTCTTGGGAAGGCCTGCTATTGTCAGAAAGATGAATCCTAAAACAACTCTATATTGTGCAATCTGCAGATTTTATTGACAAAGGTGTCAAGTCCTGCAGAACTGAAAGTTGTTTCCCTTGTCATGAGATAAATAAGCAGGTTTGCTCGAGCTCTCAGCTTTATTCAATTTGCTTAGATACAAGGTGACTGTAAGCATTGATTCCATGTAAGACCGGATATAGATTTTTTTAAGGGAGGTGCATGTCCTGAGAGTTAGAGTCACCTCTTGATGCTGATGGCTTTGCAGCCTGGCTCACAGATCCAAGGAGAGAGAAAGCGCAAAGCCACTGGAACGGCCAAGATTACGGTGGGACTGGGCAAGCGGGCTGGCCAGTGTCCATGGCTGGGCCTTGGGGAATCACAGCTCGCTGCAGTTGGAATCGAGGGGCTTAAAGATCAGCGAAGACAGTGGTTCCCAAACTTGAGTGGGTGTTAGAATCTGGGGGGCTTCTGAAGTCACAGGTCTCTGGTGTTTGGCATGGGAGGTGCTAATTCAGCCAGCTGGGGATGAGGCATGAGAATTTGCATTTCAAACAAGTTCTCAAGTGAGACCTGGTCTCACACAATGCTCTCTATGGGTGAATACACCAAGGCCCAGGGAGAAGTACTGATTTGTAAGAGGCTGCACCCACACAGGCCTCGAGAACCTGCTTTTGTACTCCGGGCCCTTGCCATTTCCCCAAACCTTGCTCTGCAGCCCTTCTACCTGCTGCACAGAAGCCTAACCTTGATCTAGAGAGGAGGAAGCAGTTTCTGAAACTGGAGGCAGGAGTGGAGTGCTTGTCTTCCCACTGGAAACTTCTATGCATTCATTCAAGGTAACAGCCTCCATGCTTGAGAAAAAGGAAAAGGCCTCTGGAAATGCCACTCTCTACTCCTGCTTGTCAAAGGAGAAGAAAAGCCAGGGAGGTGAGGGGCTCTTCAGAAATGGGCTTGGTTGTCTGAGACCGTAATGAGTTTTCAGAGACTAGAATTTTTTCCTTAGCAGAGGAATATGAGGGCAGAAGGTATTTGTGAATCAGAAAAGCTATTTGGGGTTGACCTCTAAGTTACCTTCTAACTTTGAGATTCTATGATCATGAAATTGGCTCTCTGAAGACCTATTGTAGTAAAATTTCCTCACTTCTACCTTACTAAACCAGAGTTTGTAATGAGATGCAAGTTGTAATGAAATAATGCTGAGCCCCAAACACAGTTGACTGTGCAAACTGCTGTTTCTTGAGTGTTATTTTGGCAATTTATAAAATACGTGTCCTGACCCTTGTATCAGAACACACCCTACGTCCTCTGAACCCACTTACTTTCTCCTCAGCATTTCTCCACACCTGAGATTATATTATTGACTTAATGCCTTGCTTATTGTCTGGGCCCATAGAGACCAGAATACAAGCTCTGAGAATAAAATGTTATGTCTCTTGGGCACTGCTATAACTACAGTGCTCCCATAGTCTGTGCGCACACAGTGACACTGGACCAGTATCCACTCAGTGAAGGAACTCTGAAGGTTCCTTGCTTCCAAAGTAGCATCTACAGGGGTTTTCAGAAATATGAATTTACTCATCAGGAAGGAACTCCTATATTTACAAATTTATTAAATAAAGATCATGAATGGAGAAACAAGATGGTCTCATATTTCCTCCCTGCCAGCCAACATATACATATGTAAGTAGGCGGTATTAAGAAAAATAAGGAATATTAAGTTGTATCGACTGAGTTTTCTTGAACCTCGACCATATTTTGTTTCTCTCAGAGCCTCTCGATACAAGAGCCATTTATGATTTTTATATTAGTGTAGATTATTTGCTGGCCCTCAGGTCTGGAATACTTTCTTTCCAAATTCTCACTGCAAAACCACCAGCTCTGTCAATATGGCTCAAAATTTCAGATTTGTTCAACAGACATACAAGAAAATCACCCCACTATACATAGTGGAATCATGTGGCTTTGTGATCCTCTCCAAGGACCAAATTTCACCAAACTGTCTTTGAAATTATAAAGATAATGGTATTCAGAAATGTTCATGGACTACCATTTTGTTTCAAGACTGTGCACTGAGCCTCAGGCTGAGTCAAACTTCTAATGGTCACTGCCAATAGTACGCTGTATTTGATGAAAGTAAGGCAACTCCTTTGAAGTCATCCTAGAACAAAGGGCCAAACAAATATGAAAGGCTCAGGGATAAAGTTAAAAACAGGCAGTTTCCAGGAATACAGTTCCAAACAGAAAAATGCCGAACAGACGGGAGTTGACTTCTTGTACTGCAATGGGCGACAAACGCAGGTTCGGGTCGGGTCTGTAAGGCCAGAATGCCCATTGTTTCACGGAGTTGTCGAGGTCATGTTCACCAGATGGGAGCCCAGCCCTGCTCTGTGCTCAACTTCTAGACCAGGAGACCAGAAGTGGGAGGAAAAGCCCACCTCGGGGGGCCTCAGAGGCAACTCCATCAAAATTGTGGAACAAACGAGTTGCTCAAATCAGCACCTTGGCAGGCGAAGGAAAGCACTAACTCTGAAGTCAGACAGATTTGGGTTCAGCTGCTTATTACATACCTGACCTTAGACAAATTATTCATTTCTCGAGGCTCATTATCCTCACCTATAAAATTGGGATAGTTCCGGGGGATGTAACATGCGGCATGGTGACTATAGTTAACAACCCTGTATTGCATATTTGAAAGTTGCTAAGAGAGTAGATTTTAAAACTTCTCAGCATAAGAAAAAAAAAATCTGTAGCTATGTGAGATGATGGAAGATAACTAATCGTATTGTGGGAACTATTTTGCAATACCTACATATATCAAATCATTATGTTGTACACCTTAAACTGATACAAAGTTGTATGTCAACAAAACTGGAAAATATTAGGCTCATAGTGCCTATTATCAAGAGATCGGGGATAATGAAGGGATATTTTATGAAAAATATCAAATGGCACCTCATCCTAGAGCTTTAAACCAATGTCAGCCAACAGCTCTAATTCACTGAGTGCCATCATGGGCGGGCACGTGGGACCGAACAGGGCTTGGTAAACATGCATGGCCACATCCACCTGCAAAGACCCAAGTCGCTCTGTGCTGCCCACTTTCTTCAGAAGGACAGTAAGACAGCTTTCTGTTTTGACCTTCAGTAATGGTCCTCTTGTGAAATTTTGTCTCCTCATCTGTTCAATGGGGCTAATTGTGTTTAGCTCCACCCATCTCACTGGGAAGTTGTAAAGATCCCAGCAGATAAAGGAGGTGAGGGGCACTGCGAATACGGAGTGGTCTTACGCTACCAGGATTAGATTCCTGATGCTCTTCCTTTTGGGCTTCGGGACTTTTGGGCTTCGCAAATATATATATATTTTTAAGATTTTATTTATTTATTCAACAGAGATAGAGACAGCCAGCGAGAGAGGGAACACAGCAGGGGGAGTGGGAGAGGAAGAAGCAGGCTCATAGCGGAGGAGCCTGATGTGGGGCTCGATCCCATAACGCTGGGATCACGCCCTGAGCCGAAGGCAGACGCTTAACCGCTGTGCCACCCAGGCGCCCCTGGGCTTCGCAAATATTACCGCTACAAGACATAAGATAAAATGACACTGTTTCCTTTGCAGACACAGACCCCTTGTTACAAAGCCCGGCTTCCGGTTTCTCTCTTGCCCCCTCCCGCAGTGGGAACAGAAAAGAGGCTGGCTTGCAATAAACGTGGATCCGGTGCCTCTCGAATCAGGACCTCTGAGGGTGAAGTTTGTATCGACACTCTTAAAATATGAGCCTCAGTGTTTTATGTCATCAATTGTGACTGTCAGTTTCCTTTGCAAGGAAAGGAATAATGGAGCTATTTTGTCTCTAGCTCTTTCCAAACTAGCGTTGGCCCACGGGCTCAGCGCAGCCCTGGTTGTGGTGGGAATGGGGGGATCTATTTTTGGGATATGGAAGTTTTTTTGATGCTGTGTACTTAATCTCAGACTCAAGAATAGGGAGAGAATATGGCCCTTACGTGGAAAGCACCACACCACTGAGCATTTTGGTGTCTGAAGGCTGTCCTCAGGAACCTGGGGAAGATTTTCCAGGTCACCAGCACTTCTCGTTTGCAGTGGCAGTAAGTGGCCCTCTCGGACAGTCTCCTCTCAGCTGGGCAGGCACTGGGCTACAATGTCAGGGATGCTAGCCTGTACAGGCCCAACTGGCCCCTGTGACTTGAGCTTGGCTCCCCTAAGCACTGCCCCAGGTTCTAGGATCTTCCTGGGAAGCCAGGTTTAAAGTTCTAGGAGGGAAACATAAAAAGCACAGCTATCTACTAATAAGTCAGAAGACAATTAAAGTTAAAAAGTCAATGTTCAGGAAACATCAAGGATCTGAATTAAATCAACATATCAGGGTAATTCAAAGGCCAGTGCCTGGAAGGCAGCATTTTAGTCACAATCCAATCCATCTATCAGGCAGCATTTCCCCACCCGTGGGCCCTCCTCCTACAGAATGATTTGGGACTTTGCCAGCTGCATCGAGTTTTTCTGGCTGAGGCTCATTCTTGATTGAACATTGGCCAGAGTTTCTAACCAAACTTAGATTAAACTTATCTGCTGTCCTTCCCTTCTTTGCTCCCCCCCACCTTTTTCTTTCCCCAGAATATCAGTCATGGACACACACTTCCTCTATTTCTTTTTCTATATCCAACCAAAATAGACCAGAACATATCCAAGAGATATTTCTGTGGGCTCTTTCTACCTGGGATCAGAAAATCGGACAGGACATCTTCTTTTCTTTTCTAGTACTTGCTTAAGGGAACAATTTTAGAACCATTTCACTTGACGATCACGGGAGCCTTTCAATGCCCGGAGTCGGCCCACAGTGAAGGTTAAGGGATCATTTCGGGTTTGAGATAGGAGAATCCTCGGCGATAAGAACAGCCGTCTGTAGTGATGATTTATTACAGATTAGAAACTCTCATTCACTCTTCATACACGTCGGCTCTTTCAATCCTGACAGTAAGTCCCAGCTTAGACACCACTTCCTTCCGCCTTAGAGGTAAGAACACTGAGGCACAGACAGGTTAAGTTTCATGCTATAGTCTCAGAGGTAATAAGTTACCGAGTTGGGAGTCGATTCTGTAGCTGAGGTTGCAGATATGTCTGATTCCAAAGGCAGTATTTTCTATTTTAACCTGGAGGTCCACGGGCCCCAGAATAGAACAACCGTAACGACAACAACAACAAATACAGATGTACTCTTTGAGCACTTGCTCTATGGCACGCTGTTTTTGGCATCTCACGTGAGGCCACTGCTTTGACCACAGCGCATCTCTGACGTGGTGTAGCACCACATACGTACTGCAGATGTAAGCGACGGGACATGAACTACAGAGGAGGGCCCAAGGCAGCCGGACCACTCAGCTAGTGAGGGACAGAGCTGGGGCCCCTAACATCTACTCATCGTAATGACGATGGGTTATTTCCCTACTTGTCCCGAACGGTACACCTTGCCCCGGGGATGTGGTCCTGTCTCACATTCTTAGCCCACACACACGGGATGGCTCACCAGTGTCCTTCTGGATGCGTTCTGATGCCCAGACTAGGCACAGACAGGCCCGTGAAGGCCAGATTACTTCCCTGCAGCCTGGCTCTCTGGAGTTTATACCAGATCACTAACATTTTTTTTTTCAATACTGGCTTGTGTGTATGTGTGTGTGGTTTAATTATTTACTCACTCAGGTTCATTTGCTTTGGAGCTTCTTGAATGTCAGAGCCTCAGATCTCAAATGCGAGCCAAGCTTTGGCCTTTGCAACAACCCAAGGTTAATGCGGACCGCAAACAAGGGACCTCCAAACCCACTGTGGCTGTGGTCTGCTGTTCCCAGCACCTGCTTCCTGTGAACTTCCTGGGACTGTGTGAAAGGAGCCTTGATGCCCCGAGGAGCTCTGGGGTGTATGTGTGTATAAATACATATACATACACATGCTCCTCCCCCAAAGCTGGTCTCACTGCTGACTGATACCCACACCCAGTCTACTGAAGGTGGCAACAGGGGTTTGGGGGAGTAATTCCTCAAGGTAGACGGGAAGTGGAAGGGGTTCAGGCTTGGCATCAGTACACCTGTGTTCTAGTCCTAGCTTGGCTACTACTGCTTGATCTCAGCAAGGATGCTTGACCCTCTGAGACTTGATTCCACCATTTTTAATTTTAGGTGATTAAACTAGATTAACATTTTCCAAACTATTTCCGCAGAATGTTAGTATTCCTTGATACACGAATGGGTAGATTTGGAAAAATTAGAGTTGTACAGCCAGATATATTGGGAAAAAGTGATTTTTCCTCTATGGATGGATTCACATTGCCCGTAAGTGTGTTAAAAGTTATAAGTTTTTGTGTTGTAGATAATTATATATTTTTGTCTATTTTCATACTTAATAAACTTATTTGATAATCAAACTCTTTTTCCACAGAATACTTCTGACCATTTCTTGGGCTGCTGGCCAATGCCAAGAATCAGTTTTAGGATATCATGCAGTCTCAAGCACATCTTCCACATGCAAAGTTTAGTAACTTAATAGTTAATGGATTTGTTAAATGAGTGGATATAGCTAACATGAGGAAAAACTGTAAATGGCATTTGAAAGTGAATTTATTTTCATGGAAAGCAATCACTTGACAAGATAGTAGAACTGAGTCTAAAAATCCATCTCTATAGTAAATGGTAAATGAATGGTCCCCACAGGTGAAGTGCTGACAGGTTCTTAATGATGGATTTCTTCTTTAGTACAGAAGGGCTCTTAAGCTCAGAGAAATTCAAATATTTGAATGGAAGAGAGCTTCTCTCTTTGGATCTGAAGACTTCCAATCCTATCTTTGTGCCCCTTACTGATTTTAATACACCTTGCGACATTGATAACAGGGCTACACACGCGAAGTTAGTAAACGCGTATTAGTCAAATCGGATTTCAACAGGTGCCTTGGTGAGGGGCAAAAAGATACGTAATCCAGTTTTTAAGGAGAGCCCCTTGCAGGCTAATTTAGTATTTTTACCTAGGTATCTTTGTCTTACTGCTTTTCATTTTCTGCATGTAGCATATTTTGTGTGTGAATGGAAAATGAAATTTAAAAGGTCTGTGTCATTTAGATGAAACTGATCTACTCTTGACTCATCTTGTTCTTGCTTGTGGTGGTTTTTATTTTAAATTTTATTTTATTTTAATAAGATCAGGTCCTATCCTCTCCTCTTATGTATTTGTTGTTCGGCTGGGTTTTGCTTAACCAGGCTCTGGTAGATCTAATCGCCTCACCTGGGCTGGGCTCAGGAGGCCACATCAGTTGCTCAGAACGGTCTAACAGGTCTGAATCAGCGAAGAACCTCTCTGGGCCTTCATTTAAAACCTCAGAGCCTTTTATGTAGTGACAGCAACATGGTATACAAGGTGAAGAAATCTAGACACCTCCCTCTTCCACCCTCTCTCTCTATGGTTCTGGAGTCCTGTGGTCCTTGAGCACAGATAGTTTGAAAAGCCTGCTCTAAAGTACAACTCAGGGAATATCAACCACCCTCCCCTCCACCCCCTGCCAAGTTAAAATCTCTGACGGGATCCCAAAATACAGGGTCAATAGTCCAAAGCCCTCTGCTGGGCGGAGCAGCCCCTCCTCTTTGCCTGCCTCTCCAAGATGGCTCCCAGCCTTCCCTCACCTCTCGATCCGTGGGCAGCCACCGGGCATCCTCCCGTCCCTAACAAGGCAGGCTGTGTCACGACTCCCATCTTTATTCTCACTGCTGCCAGTGCTTGGATCCACTCTTCCCCTCTCTCCAGCCACCTGACCCTCAAAGCTTCATTTAAATGCCACCTTTTCTGCCCTCCAGGGAGTACTGACAACTATCTTCATTTGCCCCCGCTGAACCCTGGGCACACACCATCTCAGCACCAAAATATCCCAATTTCCTTCTCTGTCTCCATGGGCATCTCTCTCTCAGAATAGAGACCCCTGAAGAGCAGTGACCAGGTTATATGGGCCTTTGTGTATTAAGAGTCTCTGACACAAGTAGGTAGATGCTTAATACATATTTGTTTAAAAACAATTACAGTTATTTGAAATTATACCAACAGTGATATACTCTGTGATTGAATGCCAACTGGAATCACTGTATACAAAATATGGCATACCGTAAGTGCATAATATGTGCTTAATAATAACAATAATTATAACCACTGATATTTATTGCATTTTTTCTATGAGTCAGACACTATGCTACAACTTTATAAGCAGACATATGCTATGAGGTGGAATCTATCATTACCCCTGTTTGAACTTGTGAAATCAGAGGCGGAGTTATCTCTTTGGCCAGCTTCTTTCTTTTCCCAGTTCCTTCCTTGACAGCTCACTGCTCTCCATCAGAAGGTGCCTCTCACCTTTTGGCCTGAGTTCCTAAGCAAATCTGCTGGGCCTGTTCCTTGAGGACATAATATGAGCTCTCCGCAAATGAGGCTGTGATGATCAAGGAGAGGAAGGGCATACATGTACTTTGCACACTCTTAGTCACTAGCCCAAAGAGCAAAACAACCAGATGTGGAGAATTCAGATTCTCTGACTCAAGCCAGAGGCAGATTCAGGGCATCTCCTTGCCTATCTGAACCTGAATGGACATTGTTTGGGATTCCTCCAGGTTCAGCCACACCTGAGGCCACACAGGTCTGCCCACTGCAAGGATGCTGAAGACAGTGTTGTGTAGACAGAATCAGGAGGCCAGCTATAACCAGAAGATGAGGAACTGCAGGGGGCGGGGGGCGGGGGGAGGGGTGGCGACCTTCAGAGCAATTTCATTTTCTAAACAATCAAGAGGATGTTATGAGGGGTTGGGCAAGACTTCCTCTGGGCACAGAGCTTTTAAATCAGAGCTTCACAGAGTAGGTACTGGGTATAGGACGGACAAATGGGATTTCACAAGTCAAGTCAAACCTAGGCCCCAGCCAGCTAAGTATGCCTGCTTTTCTTGGGACCATCTCTCCAGCAGGCAGCCAGCAGAAAGGACGTCAAGGGGCCCAACCTAAAGTCCATACTTTATTTGAATAAAAGAGTCTTTAAATGCTGAGATTTATAACTTCACAGGAAAGGTTTGGGGGGGGGGAAGCTTAAAAGAACATTTTGTGTAGTGTTCTGATATTGCCAGCAGTTTGTGGGTTGGACAGGGCACTGCGTTCCTAAAGATTAGACATAACTGCGGGCTGCTTCTTCTTCTCATTTAATAGCAAGGAAATACAAATCCTCCCCTCATGTCAGAGTCGCGATTCTTCAGACTTTTTGTACAATTTTCCCCATTCAGGAGTAACATTCAGCTGAAGGGAAATCAGAAAAACTGTAGCTTTTTTTTTTTTCTTGAAACCAAAAGAATTTAAAGATATCAAGTTTAGCTTTCTAATTTAATTTCTGAACTTTCTTTTTTTTTAATGAGAGAAAGAATTTTAGTGGATATAAGAGGAAAGCACACGTTTTTGTGATTACTAGAATTTTGGTGGCTGGTATTTTATGAAAATGCCACAGAGCTGTACTATGAGGCAGAGTAAGCATTCAGAACACCCCCCTCCCCACACATGCACACTCCTGACCTCCGCCAAAGAGAAATGTCAGCACGAAATCCAAGCGAGAGAGTTATTTTCCTTTTCACATGGAATAAAACGCAGATTCTGAACTGTGAGAAGAAATGAAGAGTGAGAAATAGTTTGATTTAATACACATTCCGAGCCACCTCCTCCAAGCGGGCGAGCTACGCCTGGATTACACACTGAGGTTCTGGCTGCCGGTTTAGCCCGCCGGGGCAAGAGCGAAGAGCAAGTCACTGTAACTCAGCCGTTCAGGCAGGGATTAGCGGGAAAGCCACCATCGCCTGCTCCTGTGAAAGGGTTTGTTAAGCTATTCAGACATATCAGAGAATTGCAAGATGGCCTGGAACTACTTAAATGATCAAGGTCAGGCATATCATGGCCAGACTAATCTGCAGAAGGCACCGTGATCACCAGGCCATTTCTTTGATCTTGGACGTCCCCTCTTGCTGGTGGCACCTAATTGAAACCTAGCGAGAGGCTCCACACAGCCAGCCCATCAAGTCAAGTCGACCACGCCCCGCTGGTCTTGCCAGTTCTCTCTGAACTTACCACATTTTGTGATTTAATTATTTTACTTGCTTTCCCCCCCTTCTGCATCAACTAGAAGACTATAAACTCTACACATACAGAACCCTTATCTTGTTCCTTTTTACATTCCCAGCAGTTTAGAAATATGTATGTAATGACTGAAGGCAATATTTGTTCGAAGAATACTACATATATATTCATATTTTCCCCCAAGGTGTTCCTCTCTGCTCCCCATCTGTCTGAATCCAACCAATTCTTCCAGGCCCCGGTACGGCAACGCCTGCTCCCTGAAGCATCGCATGTCCTACTCCAGTCTAAAAACGAACGGTCTCCCTTCCGACATCTTTGCCATTCAGTTTAGCGATGTGAGGTTTGAAAATTGACTTTTTTAAAATTGCGTTTCCAGAATTACCCACGGGGCAGACCTTCATCCACCAGATCACAAGGAGGAATCTACAAACACCACAGGTAGTCGGTCACGAAGCAGACGTGAGTATCTTCCCCTCTGAAGGGTGTCCTGGGAGGTATGTGTGAAGTCAGAAGGTGTGGAAGCATTTGATGCCTGTGTTCAGGGAACGGCAGGGTGTGCTAAGCATGGGGCAGGGGGGAGAGGCATGTCCGGGGCTCAGAGAGGTAAGAGAGAAGGGAAAGTCAGAGAGATTGGACTCTTTGCTGATGGGCAGGCCACACAGAAAGCATAAGGGATGCAGGTAGCTTCTAGAAGAAAAGACCTGCCCCTGAAACAGCCAGCGGGGCCACAGTCCTCAACGCGCAAGGAATGAATGGATCAGCAACCTGAATGATGAGATGGAAGCGGATCCTACCCTAGAACCTTCAGTAAGGAACAGAGCCCTGCCCACACCTTGATTTCAGCCCCATGAGACTCTAAGCAGAGGAACCAGCTGAGCCCCCTGGACCCCCGGCCTACAGAAACCGTGAGATGATACATCTGTGTTGTCTCAACCTGCTACATTTGTGATAAATTGTTACAGCAACAATAGAAGACGAATACAAATCTCACACTCTCTCTTATTGCATTTTTACATCTGGGGTTAGTAGATAAACTGGTCTACAAAACAGGCGCTACTGAATAGCGCTAACAAACTCTTGCTGTGACAGACCAAATGCCAGAGGATTGAAATTGCCACCCTTTCAAGAGAACTTTGGGTGAAATGTGTATTTTGTTACTTATTCACCATAACTGTATAATCCTGACACCTTATCTTTGTCATCAAATACAACTGTGGTCCCGCTGAGGTCTGCCCCTCGGCATGTGTACGTGTGTTCAGAAAGGGATTTAACTGATCCCAGTAAGAGCATAATTGGGAGGGAAAGCCTGCTGTTTAAAGAAGACTTCTAGAGCAATCCGCTGGTTTGTATTTTCTGTGCTTGAATATATTATCCAAAGTGGAAGTGAAAGGAAATGAACATTATTAACAATCGTGTAGTAAGCAGTGTGTTGGATGCCTCTGTGTATATTCTGCTTTTATTTGACTCTCATAAAACTCTGCCAGGTAGGTAGCAGTAGCCTCAGTTTTCAGATGAGGAAAAGGAGGATCAAAAAGGCTCAGTTGTCCAAGGTCCCACTACCAGTAAGTGGGGGATTTAGCATCCAAATCTACATCTGAGAGCCGTTAACTCCTGAGGGTTTTTTGTTTTGTGTTTTTTTGGCTGTCCTAGGCCGCCTGGGAAGCTGCTGAATTTATTCTGATGCTGGTGCTTCTCAATGCGTGTGCCAGGAACCCGGGGTGGTCTGCAAATCTATCTGGCCAATTGGTCCCTCCGTAAGATCTACGCTCAGTACCCTCTTAACGTCGTATACACTATGGACACAGGATGGCACCATCCTGATCCCCCCACAACTCAAATTTTATTTGAGTGAGTCAAGACATCTTTATCTAAAATAAAGGTAAGTTATTCAAGTCCATATATAAATGAGGGGGGAAAAATGAAGACTTAAGGGTTATATTAAAGAGATGCCAGAATGGCTAAGAAAATGACTAGGTAAGATCAGAAGTCAGATGGAAAAGAAGAGGATGTTCTGTGTGAAGGAGGCAACGTGGTGGTTGGAGACTCAGAGGAAGGGCTAATTATGGTATTTTCTGTAGGATAAGGAGGAGATTTAGCAGAACTCACAGCAAGGGAATAAGCTGAAAATGATCAGGAGACAAGGTGAGGCAGTGATGGTAGGTAATGTAGGCTCTTTGAAGCCAGATAAAGAATTTTGGATTTCATGCAATAGGAATTTCTACATTCTATTTCTACATCTGGCATCAATTATTCATTTACCTATGGCTGCCTTCCTAGATATTTCATGAAAAACGACTCCATTCTTTTTTTTTCTATTTCAATAATTAATATATTTATTTAGTTAGAGCCGTAAGGGGAAGATAGATGCAATTAGATTTTTGCTCTGAGTTGATTATTGCCAAAAGGATCAACAAAATGAAAAATGAAGTAGAGGAGCAGAGGTAGGGACCAAGATGGCGCAACTCTGGCCCCGTGGAAAGTCAGCCCCCATGAATTTCTGGGGTCTGAGTTACTTCTCCATGCAGGCGGCACTGACATGCTGTGATCGCAGACTTCCTGGAAGAAGGCATTGCTCAGAGTCCTCATCAGTAACAGGAAGAGAAACCTGGAAACAAGATTCTCCTCTCTAAGACCACCAGGACAGATTGTCCTCTATTATAATTAATATCACCTGGAACTAGAAAAATAATGGAGGAAAAGTCCATGAGAAAAGCTCTTTTGGCTATTTTGATAAAATAAAATTTTATTTGCAGCATCCATGAAGACTTAAGAAATCTCCTGGAAGATTTTGTCTTCCCTTTTGTCTGATGCCCAGCTCGTAGCGTAGGAAGACGCTGACTTCCTGGCTGAGGGGGAACTGAAGAAAAAACAAAGAGGAGAGCAGCTTTTCGCAATGGCAACTATTGGCTTTATAGCAAATCTCACCGTAGGAAGATCTACAGGTATACCCGGAAGAAGAATAAGCAAGTACGAGGTCGTCCTTTGTGTCCTAAACCTATAACAGCTGGCTCCTTCCCTTTAAATACTCTCAGTATGAGTGACAGCAACACTGACCAATTAGAGCAGCTACAACTGGACTTATTCTGTGTGCATCTGCTTGGAAAGTGGCCGTGGTAGTCGTAAGCCACGCTGACTGGTTGCATTCCACATTGTGCTGGGGAGCCGTGGGTCTCAAGGTCCAGAAAACTTCCTGCATCCCACCCCCACACCCTTGTCAGATTCTGATCTGAGAAGAAACACTCAACCAACACTCAGTGATTCTTGGGAAAACATTTTGGCAAGCATCCTCAGCCATGACTAATTTGTCCCCTTCCTGGTTGTTGTCCTGGCACTTGGATTCTTGTGGAGATCTTAAATAGGACAGTGTGGAAATCTGGATGGTTTTCATGCCCAATTGCTGCTGCACTGATTTAAAAAAAATATAATCCCCTCTCAGGGCAATGACACAGAATGGAGAAGGAAACGTTATCGTGGTCAGTTCTGGGAAGGTACTTGAGAGGAAGCTGAAAAGATCAGTGCACCAAAGTGGTGGTGGGGAGAGAGGGAAAATGGGGGAGGGGAACACGGGTTGGCTTTTTCTAGCTTCTCCAGGGGAGGGAGGCAGAAAGGAAAGGAAGCAAGGCGAACAGTGGCCATTACCTGGGGACCTGTGCGTCTATATTAGCATAATAGTTATTTAATTGGATTATAGGTGATTTCATTTTTTCTTATCCATGGTTTCCTAAATTTTCCAAGTTTTCTACACTAACGGCTATCAGTTTTTAGTTAATAAAAGAAATAAAACATGTTTTTCCAAATGCTCATTTGCTTTATGGTATGTGTGGGGAATCCATTTTTATTAATGTTGTTGGGACCTCAAAGAGAAAAACAGTGTCTAGCATGAAAGGGGTTCATTATTTCGTAGAAGACATACTGACACAGACTTCTAGAACTATGACATCTCCACTGAAGGACGACAAGGTGTCCCCTATCTACTTACAGTCATAACATCACCCAGTAGTATGTCTTATGCATTTTAGCCACTTGATACTTTTTTAAGTGTGTAATTAGAGTAAATAAATGAAGCAAAAATATAACTAACAGTACAAAAAGCATATACTATAAGAGAACCCTTCTGGCTTCCTGGTGTTGGAATATAAGACGTGACAAACTGGTTTAGGACAACAGTTCTTCCAGCCCACATCCTAAGTTCTCAAAGACATTCGAAAGGGGATGAGGCCTCCTGTCTAACAATTTCCCAAACTTTTGAGATACAGACCCCAACCCACGATTTCCTTAATGACTTGTTCCACTCTGTTTTCATTTTCAGCATATAGCACTCTCAAGATGAGAAGTTTCTGTATGTTTACTAGAAGATGTGTAAAGCCCCTCAAACTGTGTAAAACTTTTTCTTTAAAACAACAAAATGTTAGTGCTTTGTGATTTAGTGCAGAAGAACATTCTTGCTCCTCCTTCATGTGTCCTTTGTGATTTGGGGAGTATCCATGCTCCATCTGGGGAATCTATTGCCCAGGCTCTGCACCCAGAAGCAGCCTCACACCCTGGGCTTGGCTGATCCTGGCTCCAAAGAGCTCCTCCTATATAAAAAACTACTTTTAGCCAACACCAAATTGCTTGTGCTTTATTCTGGGCTCCCCCACGTAATCCACTGGCATGGGTGCTTTAAGGATAACTTAGAAGCTGAGTCATATTATTGACCTTGCCAAAGACATAGAAAATCTAGCGGAAAAAAAGAGTTGATGAGAAAAATCAGGAAACCAGGGACCCAGCACTTTTTCTGTGCAAAACTGGCTTGGTGACTTTGGACAAAGACTTTAACCCCCTGGGTTTTGATTTCTTTGTCTGTCAAGGGGGAAAGCAACATCTATCTGCAAACCTCAGTGGGTTTGGAAGATCAAATACAAGTAAGGAAATGCACTTTGAAGAGCATAGCACCCTGTTCAGACGTAAGGATCACGGGGATGCAGCCTCGGGGAAAGCTTTTCATCTCTCTGTGTCCTTCGATCCTCCATCAACGAGGGGAGCCCCGAGGGGAGCCCCATCTCTGCAAGGACTCATTGCCCACCTTCCCAGTCTCCCCAGCCCCTTCACGGAAGAACGCAAAACCACAGCCACGGCTGCCTGAGGGACGTGCTCGCTCTACCCGCACCGATCCCCTCTCAATGCCTCCGACTTGCTCGGAATCCTTATGTCATGGGGCCAACACCAACACCAACTTGCTTTTACAACCTGCAGCTGATTACTCTGAAAGTTATTTTATGGATCCTTTTTTCCTGTAGAATGGGTTTTTATTTCTAGTGATTAAACATCCGGACTCGCACTGTTCTAATTGCTTTGCAGATGTGTATATATCCATCTCTTGTCTCCTGAGAGCTTTACGAGGTCCTGGAGGACAGTCATGTTTCCTGGTACTTCATCATTTCACCCGTTCACCTGGCACCACGCGCCACACCCTTCACGCCCAGCCCCGTTCCCATCAGCGTGTCCCTGCTGCCTCCACGACGCAGTTCCACATCCTCTGCACGGCAGTGGTGCCTCTTAAAACCCTTTCCCACCCCACTGCTAACTTCAGCCCAGCCAGGAGCCTTCTGCGTACTGCCTGTGGCCACACTCCTCCGCTACGCTCCCACTTCCCAAGGTTCAGCAACAGGATTTTGTCTTTTGAACACTATTATCTTTCCTGATCCTGGATCCCTATGGCCTCCATTGTTCGTCACTGAGTTAGCGTGGATTAAATCTGGTCTGCATTTACTCCCTTGTTTTATGTATGCTAAATTAGCCTCTTTTCAGCATGGTATAAGGAACTTGAGGTAGGAGCCTTTCCTTGCTTTTTTCTTCCCTTTTGGTCTCTCTGACTGTCCCCGGCACTGTGATATGTATGAAGTAACCCAAGAGCTCACAATCAATTTTGAGAATATAGGCTCTTTACGAACCAGCACGTATATTTCATTCCACAGAGTCGTCAAGACCTCTGGCAGAGCAACGGTTGGGCTTTAGTCTATAATACTTTGCACAGAGTAAATGTTCAACAAAAGATGCATTTATCAGCACTTGGGATAACCAGGACTGTGGTCCCACACATTCTCGGGAGCACAGCCAACAAGCACCCCACGGTACCACAGGGAGGAGTTTTCAGAGGTTTTCAAACAGATATTACCACGATCAGAAATTAAGTGCCTGTGTGTCTGTGGGGCAGAGAAGGGGGACCTGGCCTAGACCCTCTTCTTACCTCTTTTCAAATACTATAACCTTTAGCTTTTCTACACATGGACTTCACACGAAGGCAGAATGACATAGTATGAAAGGTTCAGGCATTGTTTTCATGCTCCCAGAGTCAGGGGACTTTAGACTTAAGACGTACTAAGATTGGCTGCATCACCTCCCACCAAGGGCTGACTTAAGACCTAAAGTGTCCTTGGAGTCTGGAGCATGGCTAGAACCACAGCAAAGTTTCACTTTCTGCACCTGGAGCCCCATTTTCTCATCGCCTGCTTGCTAACTCCTTCCCATCTGGATTTGGCACACAGCCCACCAAGCTTAACCCTATGAGGCACTAAATACATAATATTTAGTTTTTCTGTTGCTTCAGGGCCACTGATATGTTCATACATATTTTCATCTCCCATGAACGCTCTGCAGCTTCTGGTCCTGAGGGCCACCCCATTCTTCTTAAATTCATTCTTCCTTGACACCTTGGTTTTCCTCCAGCATTTCCAACATTTCTCCTCTGCGTCTTTCCCGATTCCCTCTTATTCTGCTTCTCTCTTTAAGGTGGGCCACAGGGTCCCTCCCTTGCACCCTCTTTTCTTTATTCCCTATAATTCTCTCTCTTGCTCTGTACAGCATGGTCAACTGCTGCCTTCACAGTTCACTTCCTTGCACCCCAACCAGACTCTTTCTCTGATTTCTGTGATCTGTTCATATGCCACAGTACTCTGGGGCTCACGTATTGGAATCATCTTTGACTTTAGAGAGAGAAAGAGATGAGTCAAGAATGACTCATTATTATTTTTCGCCTCAGTACCTGAGTAATGATGTCTTTCGATACTTACAATGTGGGTGCTAGGGTGGGAAAGGAAAGGCGGGATGGTGGGCACAACCCAAACAAGAAATGGACGATTACAGTATCGTATGGAGAGGGCAAAGTTTGCCCAGCCCAGATTAGGGGGGGAGAGTGGTCAGGAAAGAAGGACGAAGTATAATTTGGTCATTTCATGACTTCTGCCTATTTAAAAAAATGACTTCCCACGGCCTTGATGAAGCACAAGTCCCATAGCATAAGCACAAGGCTCATGGAATGGAGGAAAAACCCTCTAACTCAGACAACATTGTCTTCTGACCTTTTCTGTCAGGATCCCCAGCTGCAGATCCTAACCTCAATAAGACTGGAATAAACCCCATTTCTCAGACAGTTCTGGGTACTTCTACCTAAATACCTTTGTTTGCATGGTTTCCTTTCTACACTGTGCTTGTCCCCCCGCCCCGCCTTCCCCCCACCCCCCACCATCTCCAATCTCCAAAAGCCTCTTCCACCCTTCAAGACCCATCGTGAATGGCAGCTACTGCGAAGAAGCATCTGATTCCACCTCTACTCCCACTGAAAACATGCAGGTGGCTCACCCTCATTCGGGCAGCGCTCCTTCTAAGGCTCTCTGATGGCCCTTACAGTCCGCCTTGTAAGATTAGTTCCATCTGGTTTCCTCCTCTGCATTAATAGGAGAGGCTTCTGGATTATAATCTCTTTGAGGGCAAGAGCATCCAGTTACTAATCCTTGAATTTCTCCCGCAGAACTGCACCAAGCCGTGTATGCATGTGCGTGTGCGTGTGTTTGTGTGTGTATGTGTGTGTGTGTCAGGCACCAAAGAAATCCATTTTACATTTTCCCTTGTCTTTCTTACTCCTCTTGACTTCAGCCAATTTGTACTAAGTGTTATATTGGCACGAACCTATGCTACAATCCTAGCAAGTATTCAGTCTCATCCCTTGTTCATTTATAGAGCGAAAGAGATGGGTTTCTGGAGGGTTCTTCCAAAGGCACCATCCTCATCTCTGCCCAGTGACATGCCAGTCTTTGGAAAGTGCACTTCATTGATTTCTCTAGCCAAGAAAGGCTCCATGCTGTATCAAAGCCAAGTCTGTCGAAACCATAAGTTCTCTGCACCCACACCTGAATCCGCATAATTCCCCAAAGCCACAAAGGTATAAATAAAAACTTCCAACAGGACAGTGGAACGTTTGCCAACTGTGGGAAGATAAATGGCCTGGGGACTACTTGCTCCAAAGGCAGAATGGCTTGATTTCTGATTTTAATGTGGAAAAAGAGATGCTGGGAGTCTAAGATTTTTTTCTTTCATTGCCAGAAAGTTATGGGTCACAACATTTAATTTGATTAATTCCTGGTTTCCAAGAGAAAACCTACGAGGAACCTTGGGAGGCCCGATAAAATAAGTATGTGCAATTGTTAAGACAGGAAAGGAAAAAAAATGACTTCCATCAGAGCCCACAAAGACCGTTTCCAGTCCCAAACATGGGTCCCCAGAGACAGCCTGGAAACCAAATTATTGTCAAATAGATGCTTACCTTTTACAACAGCTCACAGCAAAAGAAAACATACAGCTTAACATCTCTCCCACAACTCACCTTTCTAGTTTTTTTTTTTTTAAAAGATTTTATTTATTTATTTAACAGAGATAGAGGCAGCCAGCGAGAGAGGGAACACAAGCAGGGGGAGTGGGAGAGGAAGAAGCAGGCTCCCAGCGGGAGAGCCTGATGTGGGGCTTGATCCCAGAACTCCAGGATCATGCCCTGAGCCGAAGGCAGACGCTTAAGGACTGAGCCACTCAGGCGCCCCTCTAGTTTTTTTTTTTTTCTTTCTTTCTTTTATTCTCTCTCTCTCTGCCTTCCCCTCTCCCTGATGTTACACTTCCAGGTCAGAGTTCTTCTACCAGTTAGATATGTATCATTGGATGAGTCACTTGACCTTCTTAAGCCTCAGCGTGCTCATCAGCAAAATGAGGTGTTTATATTACATTGTGAAGATTCTTTTACTCTGAAGTCTAAATATAAATGCAAGCCTGCTCTGTCTGTTCCCATGCAATCGGTCGCACAAGTGGTCTAACCTTTTTTCTAAGGTGGTGACTGTGGCTTCAGCATGCCCGAAGAGTGAGCTAATTTGTTGGTGGGGTCAAGTATGGAGAGTTCCACCTTGTTTGAAAAGTCAGATCCAATGGCTGAATGAAGTGGCTGGAGCCAAAGATGAATGGGGTGAGTCACATAATTTAATACGTGGACCGGAGGGATCTGTTTTGAAATTTCATTGCACAGCTAATTAATTGGCCAACTTGGCCAATAACTTGACCATTTTCTTCCTAACTGTCCAATCTCTCTGTGTGTGTGTGTGTGTGTTTACATTCGAAAATGGCATTGTACAAATTGGAGACTTTTAAATCTGAGACTGTCAGGCCTGGTCAGAGCTTTTCTTACCAGAGTCTCACGTGGGAAAACAGAGAGTGAAAAAGATGAAGAGGTCTTTCAGCTGGTTAGTGTAGGAGACAAGACTGGGCCAGGTGCTCATAATCCTGTGAAACCACACAGCAGCTATTAGCTAATTTATCTTTCATTTCCTCCCACAGGATGACCCAGAATTCAACTTGGATTAAGACAAAACAGACTACACTTCATCAGCTTTTTATTTTTCACTCTTTCTTTTTTCCTGGCCTTAACTTTCTCCTCCCATGAGTCCTCCCCTTCCTTCTATTCCATTTGTAGAAAATGTCCTCCACACACGGTTCTTTTGTGTAGTTTTCATGTCATTTCATCCATGTGGTTAATTCCCTCATTTGGACGCCTGCTTGGAGGAGGGTTTCGTATTAGTTTTGGCTTGGGCATCCATTTCCTGCCTATGAGCGACAACAGAGACTGCCTCCCAAAATACCCCCCCGCCCCGTGCTGATAAGAGGAGCTGGCAAAGGGCAAGACAGAAGCCACAAGGAGAGGTGGAGCCATCTAGGCTCAAGGGAATCCAGCTACCTACATGGCAGGATTCTGAGATTTGAGAGGTGAGCTAAGGATTCACTCTCAGCACCCATTCATCATGAGGAAAGTACTTGACATCTGGGGACTCAGGAAGGCTACCCTGACTAATAATGACATTGGACTAAGAGGTAACATAGGTAAATTGACTCTTTTCACCGTTTCTCCAACATCTGATGGGAGCTTGGACAGCAGTAGTTAAGATGTCTAAATATTAGGTCAAAGTATGCAAAAATTCTTCTGTGGTCTCAACAGGAAGAGCCTCACTCACACGAGAGACCCCTTCTACCAGCTAAGGAGAAGCTGGCTTTGAGAGCATGTGGCATCACTCTGTGTGCTGTTAAACTTGGACAGGTTTGCTCTTTGGGGAATGTATGGCATGTCAGTCTACGAGAGATGGTGACGCCTGGTGGGAGAGAGGTGCATGAGAGGGCCCATCAGGCTCTTCCAACTTCGGGAGTCTGTGGATGGCACCTTCCCACCACTTAACCATTATTTGGTCCCAGGCGAGCATCTTTATAAATGGAGATTTAGCAGGTGGTACCCATTTAGAAAACAGGTCAAAAGAGCCACTGCCTTCTGAAACAAACAAAGCAGAAGGAGTAAAATACAGAAAAATGGTAAAGAGTCTTTGTGACTTCTAAGCTCTAGGTGTGTTCTAAGGGGGCTAACAACCCATCCGCAGGGCTGGGGGGTTGGAGAATGGATGCTTTTCCAACGGGAAGAGGAAAGGGAGCATGCAGCTACATGGAGTCTCCAATGTCTGTCTCCGCAATGGCAACGACTTCCGTCTATACGGTGCCATCCATCAGCCCTGATCTCAGGGAATGCTCAAGTCCTGACTTGACTTAGATCCTCAGTCTGGTCCTCAATGGGCTAAAGAATGACACCTCTCTATGTGCCGCATCTATTTCAGAGAAGACTAGCTCATGTGAACTAGGACACTGGGACGCTAAGGGACTGAACCCAGAGTGGAGAAGGAAGAGGCGGAGGGAGAGAAGCTGTGAGAAATACTGATGCTTTTTTTTTTTTTTTTCCAAGCAGGACCCTCAGTATCATCCATGGAAGAGACACCTCGACTCAGGTAACATCTCTGGAAGGCCTTTTGTAATCTCAGCCTCACTCCACCTCCCTCCCACCTTTGAATGGGATTTGGTGCTCTTTGGAGTGTGTCAGAGTAAGGTGAGCACTCTGACATCGAATCACAAGTGCTGCTGAAGACATGTTTTTTCCCTGATGCTTTGGGGGTTCAGAAATAGAGGGAACATTTAGGATAGAGGTGAGGAGAGGCCACAGCTTGGAAGGGAGGGGAATGATCGAGAATCTGATCTGCTCCAGTAAGATATTCAACAAGATGTGCAGGGATTACAGATATAAGTCATATAGACACAGAAACCACCAACGATTATGATTCACTAAAACGCTGAAGAAAAAATAAACTCCTATAACACAGAGATAGGCGCAAAGCAGTGGCGAAAATAACTCTGAGAAGCGCAGGTCAGTAAGAACACAGATGGAAGCCTGTCCCTGTCGATGTTTCCAGGGGGACGGCTAGAAAAGGTTGGGCCCTAAGGGGTCCTTTTACACTGGTTGGGAATTGAATAAAGGGATGTCGTCTTTCCTTAATTACTCTCTCTGCAATCATCACATCATCGCTGTGCTGATGCCTCAGGGAGAGGCGTGTAATTGGAGGATGGATGGGTATCTGAGAGGAAGGGCTATGGTGGAATATACGAGCACTGAGTTGAGGACCAGGACCTGTGTGTTCTAGACTTGGCTTAGCTATTAGGTGGCATGTGGTCAAGCTGCAGTGCAATGGCCAAAGCCCTGGGCTTTTTACAATCATAAGTCATGGCTTTCTAAACCTGAGCAGGTCACTTGATCTCTGAGCCTCAGTGTCCCAATTTGTAAAATAGGAATGAAAATACCTCTCTTCTAAGATTGCAGGGTAAGTGTTATGAAGAAATGTATGTGAAATGGTTTTAAGAACTGAAACATACTATATGAAAGAGGTCTGGCCCAATCCTGTCAGTTACAGCTGGTAGACAATACCCCAAAGAAACAGAATGTCATGCCCAAGGGCCCACATAACAGAGTTGGGCCTCATACCCAATTTTTAGTTTGAATCCAGTTTTCTTTTATGACACTGTCATGATGCCTGTTGCTTTCCACCTGATGTGGCCAGATGAAGGATGGATAAGAACATGGGGAGAGGGGGGGCGCCTGGGTACCGCAGTCGTTAAGCGTCTGCCTTTGGCTCAGGGCATGATCCCGGCGTTCCGGGATCGAGTCCCACATCGGGCTCCTCCTCTGGGAGCCTGCTTCTTCCTCTCCCACTCCCCCTGCTTGTGTTCCCTCTCTTGCTGGCTGTCTCTCTGTCACATAAATAAATAAAATCTTAAAAAAAAAAAAAAAGAACATGGGGAGGGGAAGGGGAATTTTGAAGAAAGCAATGGCCGCCATGCGAGTGCCAACCCCGAGAGAGCTGTATGGCTGGAGGGTGGGCACCTTCAGAGACATGCACAGGGATCAGAGAGGGATCTCTAGCTGGGAACTCTCGTGAAGTCAACCAGCACCCACCAATCCAGTCCAACCACAGAAAGACCTCCGTAAGACTGCTGAGAAACCTAATTAGTAACAACGGATAGAAGTTTCAGCTTCTGCGATCTTGCTTCTCAGGTCTATTAAGTTAGGGTCCTTGCTTGTAGGTTCTTAGCAATAACACACCACCATTACTTTTTTGCTAAATGCCAATAAAATACAAAAAGTAAGATGACCCTCTGTCCATGGCTGGTTTTGGACCTGTGGATCAATTTCACTATACTGGACGAGAAAGCAAGAGTTTTTCTCACATAAAAGTTTAATCTGGCTACTCCTGTCCAGGTGGGCTTAATTTGGGCTTTGCATAAAAAACAAGTCCCTTCAACAAAGTCTGATGATGAGAAACAGGGAAACCCAGATGAGAACACCCTCTTCAGGCAAACATGAAGTGTGGGCCATTTATCACCTTCAGCAGGACACATGACTGCTAATTGGTCTCTTCGTTAACCAAGGAGAACATGTACCACTATAGCAACTCACAAGCCAGTGGCAGTCTGGGGCGGTCCTCAAGTGCTTTCTAACTTGTAATCATATGTCTTCTGAAGTCTGCTGGCCTAGAAAAGTGACTCTAATTCCTCACGAATAGACTACCCTCACCCTCACTAATGACGGACTCCCCGGGAAGGAAGACGGCAAGCAAGGGGTACACATCACAAACAGAGGAGAAACACTACACCCCAGCCTGAATCAGGGATGATTTATCTTTTAAAACCAGGCTACAGCCAGAGTGCTTTGTATTATCCGGGGGTAAGGGGAGCATGAGAAATCCTTTTAGCTTCTGCAGTTCCTAGGAAAGGAGCTTCTACTCTCTTCCTCATGAACGACTGTTCTGTTCTCTAAGATTCTTATCACTTATGCGATGTGTGGACAGGGACAAAGGGATACTTAGGCAGAAGTGTCAAGCTTCTGTGGCATGGAAGGTCTGTGTGGGTGGGAAAGTTAGCAAAGAAATTCTGCCAGCAACAGACAAGGAATGAGCTCTTTCTAGTAGCAACGAGTACTTCAAGTTTAAAGATGAGTGGGCAAAATCCCATTCCCACTGGACATGCCAAGAGACACAGCAGTAAGGTCCCCCGGGGATAGGAGGCTAGCGACACCTTCCAGCCAGACTCCTTCCCCTTCCTGCAAGGAAATGCTGAGCCAGGGCTTTACTTTGGGGGTCTGCCCAGAGCAGCTTATCAAATGCCCGTGGACCAAGAGAGGATAGTAAGAGCGCATAGGGCGATGGCTCCCTCATTAGCTATCCTGGAGGATTCACTGGTCAGTAGCTTCCAAGTACTCTGCTGCAGACTTCTCACCTAGGATGTGTGACTTCTGGAGGCAGCATGCCAGATAAATTAGCTATCACTCCCATTCAACTCTGACATCACTGGGATCTTGTTGACATTTTTTTTTTTTTTTTAGTGAATTTCAGAGGTTTTATCCAACTAGCAAACTGTACCATCAGATCGGATGAGGACCTAAGAATAGCCTCCTTAATAAAAAGCATAAATGCGGTGGGTGTGGTTGGAATCTAGGAAGCTAGTGGGGGTGTCCCTATGCCCACGGTTCCCAGATGATGACTCTGAGAGGAAAGACAGCTAAGGTCGCATAAGAAACCTATCAAATGTGCAAGAATGCTCGTTTGCATTCGGTTCCTCCCTCTCTGCAAACCGGTGAGCGTAACGTGCCAGCGACGGCAGCCTCCGAGAGCGCAGAGGCCAGCCATTAATAGTGAGACAGCCGAGTCTGAAGAGCAACGCGGCCTTACCTGGAGACAGGGAGGCGTCGTACGAACTTCTCTCCTTGCGATTCATCTTGAAGGCCTGGATGTCCTTTTCCCTGTATGTCCCAAAGCCTTCGTAGCTCCTCCTTTTACTCCCGCTCATGTCACTGTCCCACTTGTCATTCGAAGGGTTCATGTCACTGAACACGTCCAGGCTCTCGGGTCTGGGGCCGCCACCATCGCCACCGCTGCCGGAGTACCTTTTGGTGCACGCGTCCGCAGGCTCGCCACTCAAGTCCCCTTTGTCCTTGGCCTGGGTCCAATGCTGGGCATCAGACAGTGACAGGGTGGACAGGGTGTCCACCTCGAAGTTGCTCTTGGCAGCTCTGTGGCCAGCGTCCCCGTGCTGGTGCTTCTGTTTCTCTTTATGCTTACTCTTCTCACTCACCAGCGGGAGCTCCTTGTCCGCACCGGCCAGCCGCTCGCTCAGGAGGTGGCTGGAGAAGCCCGGGCCTTTGCCCGCGAACAGACCGCTCAGGTTGTCATGGGTCCCCAGGATCCGGTCTTCCTTGTGCTTATGCTTGTGTTTGTGTTTCCTCTTGTGGAGCCGGCCGCCGGACAGCCCGGTGCCGCCCGCCTTGGGAGGATTCAGGGCCGGCTGCATGTCACCGAGGCCCATGCCAACAGGTCCCTGCAGGTGGACTCCGTGCTTCGCTTTATGCTTCGCTGTCCCGGACATCTTCACGTGGGAGCTCGCGTGGAACTGAGGTGGCGGCACCGTCGGCCTCATGAACGGGGAAGCTGCTCCGAGCGTGTGCGACAGGTACAAGGGAGCTGGGTACTGACTGTAGTAACCAAGGTTCATCATAGGCATTGATGTGTAAGGCATTCCATAGGGTGCATAGTAACTTCCACTGGGAATAGGGTAGCTGAACCCTTGTAAAAAAGGCACCTTTGTCATGGTGTCATTGGTTTTGGCAGGCCTACCACGCTTCTTCTTTGACTTCAGGTCTGAAGTCCTGCGAAGATAGAGCAACGGGTCGTACTGGATATATGGCACTGGGTAATAGTGATCAAAATTAATCCGAAAAATGCTGGGGTACGGATTCTCGTGGTAGAAGGTGTAACTCCGGTGCGAGATCCTGAACACCTGGAACTTGGTGACGAGCTCCTCCAGGTCTGCCAGAAACTGAAGATCATCGCGATTCTGCAGGCTTTTCCGTTTCCTCTTGTGCTTTGGCTTCTTGAGGCTTTCGTGGGCCAGAAAGTTGTCCACCATGAGATGCTTCTGCCGGTGGCCATGCCGGGTCTTTGTGCTGGTGTCGGACGCAATGGTCTCCGGGTTGTCCAGGGAGCAGAAATCAAAGGAGTACCTCCGTCGGGATTCCGAACTCTTCTCCGCTTGGTCAGACGTGCTGTTGTTGTCCGTCCCGATGCCACTGTCGCTTGGGATCGTCTCCTCGCTGTGCGACTCACTCACAGGGGACAGCGTGATCTCCTTGAGTGACCCGATCTCGCAAAGGTGGGAAGGCGAGTTGGCCATCAGCCTGGGTGGGGACAGCTTCCAGGCTCCACTGTGGATTCCCTTCTGGGTTTTGGTTGGAAGAGCACTGATGGGCTGGAGATTTGGCATAGTTTTCAACTCTGAAAAATTGGTTTCAGTGCTGGCGGGGCTCAGGTTGCCATTTGACCCACCTAACTGTGTTGAAAGTGGGTGCATAGCTGCTGGTGAAGACGCCACAAGTGACTGAAAGTTGGAAGGCACGGCTGGAACGTCCGGCTGGCTAGAAACAGGCCTTGGGTGCTTGATGGCTGTTTTGGGTTCCTCGGATGGGGGTGGCAGCTCTGCTCTTGGCTTCCTGCCCCTCTTCTTGCCAATGTAGATGGTTCCCCTCTTGCTGACGTTAATCTGCTTGCCCAATTTGCTCTCAATTGCTGCTGCCCCAGGGCTGGTCTCCGGGGGAGCTTTAGCCTTCAGAGCAATGTTGCTGGAGCAGGACAAGATCTGGTTCAAGATATTTTTCCTCTTGAGTGTTTTCATCTTATTGATGGTTTTGATGGTCTTCTTATCCAATACCCCAAGCTTTCCAACCTTTTTGTGAAATTTCATCTCGCTCATGGGCTTGTCCTCTCCTGGCACCAGCTGGGCCAGCTTGGCTAAACTGCGTCGTCTCTTTCTTTTCTTCGTGCCGGGGAACTCCCGGCTGATGGGACTGACCGGACTGGTGGAAGTCCCCTCGTGAATCGTCTCCACCGTGAGCAAAGGCTGCTTCTTCGGCCGCCCCCGCTTCTTCTTGACGGGCGTGATCACAGTAAGACTGTCTGTGTTGGTGTACAGAGGGCTGGACGGGGTGATGGGGTAGGCAGACGGCGGTTCCACCATCAGTTTATCGGAGGTGGCCATGACTGCCTCCCGGAGCATACTGGTGGGCTTTGGTTTGCTGCACGTCCACCTCCGTTTCGCAGCAAATTTGGGATGCTGGATTTCTGGCAGCTTTCTCGATGGAGAGTGGTCCGTGCACGTCGGAGGCGTCATGATCATGGGTGGCTTCCGCTGCTTCGACACACCTCCTGGCATGACTTTCTCGGCATTTCCACCTGTTTCAAGGCCAACTGAGGGGGACTCGTTCTCTATCATTTTACTCAACTTAGGGACCCGGGGATCTTTCTTATTTCCCTCAGTGTTGGAAAGTATCCTGTTAACCACTTCACTGCTCATAGTGATTCCAGAAGCCAGGGCTTTCTCTGGCATGATCTTTTCCACCACTGCTTTGATGGACTGTCTCTTTTTCCTCTTATGGCTGGTTGGATCGAGACAGGGTGCCTTGATAGGGATCGTAATCCGGACGTGACTTGAGTCATTCTCGGGATTACTGACAGAACTCGAATTCTGCCTGGCTGGTGATGCCTCTTGGGCATTATCTGCAGGGTAGCCTTCCCTTTTCCCTTCTGTATTGTCAAATGCTTTCTGGGCATTCTTGACCCAGTCCAGGTCTGGGCTTGATATGGTTTGACTTATCACATCTTTTTTACTGGACTTTTTCTTGCTGCCAATAGTAGGTGGTTCTGGGGGCTCCTTTGCAACTCCTCCATCTGGATCTACCAAGAGCTGGAGCCCGTTGCACTCGACAGAGCTGCTGGGTGGGGCTGGCGAGCTGTGGCTGCCCGGGGATGGGACCACACCTCCCAAGAGCAGATCTTTGCTGCTGTTGGACAGCTGACTCCACGTGCTCCCTGCACTGCCTTTCTTACCCTGGGCCTTTGCAAAGGAAGCCACGGGCTCAAGAGCGGGGATCTTGCTGGTGCTTACAGTGTCTCTGCCAGACTCTGGACTGATGAAACAATTCTGAGTGGCAGGTCCACTGTCAGAGTTGGTGGACCAGTCCATGTGGTTCTGGCTGCTGCTTTTTTGCTGGTGCTTTGGTTTTAAGGTGTCACTGGTGACGTCCTGTGGGAGGCCTGGGTCATAGTGGAGACTTGAGTGTTTCTGTGGCCGCTCGTAAGCCTAAGGGGGCCGTGGAGAAGGAGAGGGAGAGAGAGAGAGAGAGAAACAAGACGAGCATGTTAGAGCTATTTAAAATTCAAAAGGCTTACTTATTTGAAAGTTGGAAAGAGCCATCTTTAATTCCAGAATGCGTCTGGAGGTTTTCTCATTTGTAGAAGTAAAAATACGTTGCACTGATTTGGGACATTAATAAGGATGCTTTAGTCGCTGTCTTCATCCCACCCCACCACTGCCACCCCCCACACAACAGGAGCTTTTACCCATCTTGGCTGAATGCAATCTTGCAGTAAGAACTGTTCAGAGAGGACAGGCCCTGCAGGTCACTTAGGCCAGTGCTGTACCGTACGGACAGAAGAGCTGAAACTTGTATAATGGGGAGTCCTGCCCATGGTGGCAGAGTCCAGGACAGACTGTGAACTTTCTGACTCCCTGGACGCTTTGCCTACCTCAAGCTGCCTCTGATTTCTCTCCCTGCTTCCCTCCTCCAACTCACGTCCTTCCCTTGCTCCCTCCAACGAAAGTTCATTTCTGTTTGCGCTTTACCCTGAGTTTAGCATTTCTGTGCTCCGACAAGTAGCTCCCTGAGAACCATTGCAACGAGGAAAAATAGCACGAGCTGAGGAATTGAGGGGGAAAGTCTGATGAATGTGTGGCCAAGGGGGCTGGTCAAGGACACAGAGAAGAAATGGAGCAGGAAAGAAACGCAAAAGACCTTCAATCCTTCTGACTCTAGGAGTGGTGCAGTGTTTGGGAGATAGCCCTCTGGGGCATCCTGAAGCCCAGGTTGGGCACTGAAAGCAATCTTAAGGAAACTCTTGGATAGTCTCAAAAGGAACCTTGAGTTTCCTGGATGAATGTGCCAAAAAAACCAACCAAACAAACAAACAAACCCATGGTCATTCAAGATCACTCCTTCAAACTCCGTCAGCTGTGNTTTCCCTACATGAATTCTAAAGGAAAGTCTGTGGACTGTGGCACCTTCCTTAGGACTGACTCTTCAGGTGAGAAAAGCAGAATCTGTGCTACAGGCTCGACATAACCAGTGTCTACAAAATCACAAGGTGAGTGGAGAGTGAACACATTGTTTTGAGACATTAAAGCTTTTTTTTTTTTTTTTTTAAGATTTATTCATTTTAGAGAGACAGAGAGAATGAGTGGAAAGGGCATGGGGAGACAGAGACAGAAACTCAAACAGACTCCGTGGTGAGCGCAGACCAGACCCAGAGTTCGATCCCACAACCCTGAGACCATGACCTGAGCAGAAATCAAGAGTCGGATGTTTAATCGACTGAGCCAGCCAGGCGCCCTAAGACATTAAAACGTTTTAATGTAAATATGCTAGCCTTATATCAGATAGATTTTAAGCCATGCTACCAGCACAAAGAAGCATTCCTCAAAGTTTATTCTAAGTTCTGTTTTATACACACAAGTAGTAAACATACAGGATGCATTATCCTAAGATTTGTTAAAGAAGGGAAAATCCTAGTAAATTGAAGAAAGCTTTGGATATTATCTCCACTGAGAAGAAAATAATGATTGGCTTAGTGGATTTAGGAAGTTTTAACCTGTAACATGTATCTGTCTTTATCTATGTATCTATCCGTGTATCTATCAACTGTCTATACCAATCTATTTGCCATTGATGCTCTAGCATTTATATTTCATTAGAAAACATTTTTCGTAGTCCCTGTTAAGAATCAAAACATAGATGTCAGAGAGCATTATGGGTAAAATTCAATGCAGTAAAGCAAGCAGGGTTTCCCTCACACTACTTTCTGGAATCCCTAGGTTTATTTTCTGCCTCCCTGATTTTGAGAAATCTTGTTTGTACTTCCAGTATTGGACTCTGTTTGTTAAGTGTCTTGAGAGAATCTCCCTAAGCTAAGCCTAGGAAAAAATGAAGACAAAAAATGTATTCCATCTTTCTTCATCTTGCAATGTTTAGTGGACACACCATCATCAACATCTAGAGAACTAATCCTGCACTTGACTTCGTTTGTTAGAAATAACTGGGGCGCCTGGGTGGCACAGCGGTTAAGCGTCTGCCTTCTGGCTCAGGGCGTGATCCCGGCGTTATGGGATCGAGCCCCACATCGGGCTCCTCCGCTATGAGCCTGCTTCTTCCTCTCCCACTCCCCCTGCTTGTGTTCCCTCTCTCGCTGGCTGTCTCTCTCTCTCTCTCTCTGTCAAATAAATAAATAAAATCTTAAAAAAAAAAAGAGAAACTACTGCTGGGCACAAAGGCTGCTGTTCCATTTTTGAAAAAAATCCCAAACCATCCCCCCCAAAGCCCCAAAAAAACCCATAGAAATCTTATTCATGGCATAAAACATCGAATGCCATTTAGGAATTTGCCGACTTGTCATTTGTGCTTTAGGTTTTAGTTAGCACTGGGTATATACTCCCAGGACAAGTCTACAAAAGGGCTTGGAAACAAAATGTCCTACTCTTTAGGGCAGCAGTATAATTGATAACTCATACCAGAACACTTTTGAGAGTTAGTGGTGGTACTTACTCAACATTGCTGTGGGACAAAAAATCTGAGTTAATCTTTTGGACCCCAGCAAAGCAGGACTTACAGTCGCCCTGTCTCCCCTCCTCCCCCCACCCCCCCACCCCTGCTTTTCTAGATCTGGTCACTGAAGTCCACACAGGGGCTTCATAAACCTGGAATCCTTGGTCCCTGATTCTCACCATTTTTTTTCTTTTTCCTGTTGCTCTGTCTTGTTCTTGGTGCCTAGGAGAATCCTTAATTACCTCTCTATATTCAACTCTCAGCTCTATCGTAGGGAGGCCCCCTGCCTTATAGAAATACTCCTATTAGAAGTTTTCATGAAACCCTGTAGGTCATGTTTGTTGGACTTTTACCATAGTTTTAATTTTACATTTGATTTGTCCATTAATTGAATTACTGCCGGTTTCCCTTTCTAGCCCGTATACACCATCGCAGAAGTACCAAGCACAGCGCCTGGCAAATAGTAGGCACTCAACAAACGTTTACTGAATGAATGTAGGAACACCCATTTTGCGAGGGGTATTTCACTTCGTCAACAGTGAGATTAATGACCTGTATATTACAACACATTGTCCGCAGTTGCCTCCTCCAGCCTACTTTCCTATGTCATCCCTTCTGCAGGCACCATCGTCTCTCATAAAGACATCCATCACAATCCTCCTAATGCTATCTGCCATTTATTTGTGTACTTTTCTGTCCCCCTCTCCTAGACTGTAAGTGCTTTGAGGTCAGAGACTCATTTATCTTCTTATCCCCTGTGCCCACAACAAAGCAAACCACCCAGAAAGTTCCCAATAAGTGTTTGTTGAGTGAATAAACAAAATCATGTTTGAGATGCCTATTACCATGACAAAATATGTGGCTGCACACGGAAGATAATAAAATGCCAGTCATTCGTTTGATAATGGCTCATAAGGAAACTGGGGCACTCAAATGCATGAGGTAATGAACAAAAAAATCCTTCCCAAATACTGAAGGACTAAAGGCACTTGAAGGTAATTCCTCTTCAATGTAATTTTTACTGTTAGTTCTCCCTCATCTTCTGTTAATTATTTCACTTTCCAATTAACTCTGTCTTTGGGGAAGGCCGTGTGACTGTCAGAGGGGTGGATTTCGCTGTGCTAGTTGAAAGGTGGGGCCTGCTCGCTTACACCGAGGGCAGACCGGCTGAAAGTAATGCGGTTAAGTGTGCCTGGTTCCCGGTGCCTCCATCTGGACACTGCCTGATCTCATTGTTTCTACCATTTCAGCTGCAATTTGCCCCGCTGGGAGAGCTCCACAATCAAAGGGCAGGGTGGACAAAAGGGAAGCACCACAAAGGATCAGGACTAAAAGGGGGAAATGGTGCTTTAAACCCTGCACTGAGATGGGCTGCAAGGGGGACTAAGAAGGAGTACTCTCTAAGGGGTCCAGGAGAACACGGCTTTTCTCCAGCCTTGGCTGATGGCTATATCCCGTTGCATTTCACGGAATCCCATTTCTTCATCTGTCAGCCATGACATATTATATACACAATGGTGAAGCTGTCAGTTCCAATATGTCCTTCACTGAGAATTGAGTACTTACTCCATTGAGACAGAGATGGACATGGCAAAACAGGCCCCTGGCTCAATGCTGGCAGGGGCAGGCAAGGGGAAGGGGGGTGTACAGGCTCCCCTTCCCACCCTGCCAGTGCTCTGGAACAGTGCTCCTATGGGGGTCATTGACCGGGGACTTTAGTGACTCACTTAGCATCCGTTTCCATTTTCCCCATAGATTCTGCATTTTTCTGGGAGTAAGACCTTAATCGTTTAAGGCCTCCATACTACCCTCTGAACACAGCAAGGGTATTGCCTAAGATGGTTACCAAATAAGGGAAGGCCCGATGAGAGTCTACATTGGGCCAATTATTTTTGTGGAAAACTTTTAGTACCAGCTAAGCCCAGCGTTATCTCTTGGCTGTTCCCCCACTCCCCTGAATTGTTTGTGAAACACACAGTCACTTCTTTTAAAAGATTTTATTCATTTATTTGAGATAGAGCGAGAGAGCACGCACGAGCCGGGCGGGGCGGGGGGCGGGTATATGGGGAGAGGGAGAAGCAGCTCTCCAGGGAGCAGGGAACCTGACAGTGGGCTGGATCCCAGAACCCTGGAATCATGACCTGAGCTGAAGGCAGACACTTAACCGACTGAGCCACCCAGGTGCCCCCATTTTGAAGGTGTGGCTTACTTTTATAAGAACAATACTTTCCATTCCCATTGAGCCTGGATGCCAAATGTTCATCAGGGAACCACCATTTTGAAAACTAGACAGATTTCCTTCCTAAAGGATGTGTTTATGGAAGCAAGTTCTTCTGGAATGTGAAGAATTATTTTGTAAAGTAGATAACTATCCCCTCCCCCACAACCAATGTATCATAAATCATATACATTTAAATTTTGTACAAGTTAGATTTCTTTTTAAAAAGCACTTGATTTTTGTCTACTTTTGAAAACAAGCATTAGATCGCTGCATAAAAACTTGAAAAATCCATAAAAATGGGAAGAAAATGAGTCACCCAGCCTTATCTATGGCTTATCTGAAGTAAGGGTTGTCACAAAGAGAGAAGAGGGCTATTTGGGTCTGAGAAAAATCATATAACTCATCAGAAATCAAGCGTGACTTTGTGGGAGATAAACTACTCTTTTGGGTTAGCTGTGTTTGTGCCACTTTCTGCTGACACTGGTAATTTAAATTTACTGTTTGTGAGATATTTTGCTTTACAAGAGTAGGAAAATATGCCTGGGTATGAAGGAACGAGGGGAGCTTTCGCTCTTAATTTGGCAACTGGTGCTTCTCAAGATGTGATCCTGGATCACTGTATCAGAACCACCTAAAGTACTGGTTATTAATACAGATTCTGGGGCCCCATTGCAGATCTACTAATTGTAATCTTCTAGGGTGGGATCAAGGACTGTGCATTTTAAACATGCTCTCCAGATAATTCCGATGCACAATGAAGTGTTAAGAGCACTGATCTAATGTTCGAATACCATAATTCCTCTGGGGTAGGGCTCTTCTGTGGTTGCTATGACATTTGTAGCACTTTTTGGTGGTAAATATGCAGAACAAAGCACCATAGGCCTGTTAGGATATGCAGTTTGGCACCATTGAGCATTCTTGTTTTGCTCTCTGAACTCTTCGTAATTTACATAATAAGAAACTCTAACACGGTACCCTCTGTAGGTATTCCAAGTCCACTGCAAGATGAGGTGGGCAGAAAAGTCAATGGTATGGGTGGATGAGAGTTGTCCTCCCAGAAAGAATTTGGAATGCAGATGCAGGTGTTCATGACCTCCCCCCTGGGATTTCTATTTCCACAACTCATGCAGGCCAATCCCGAGAGCCCTGGGGTATCCTGGCATTTATCTCTGAGGCTTGAAGCAAGGGCTCAAGCCTGAGCAAGAACTGAGTGTGGGAGACAAGGAATGTAACCAGAAACTGTCTGATGAAAGGTCCCCAATCCTGGCTGTACGTTAGACTTATCTAGGAAGCTTCATAAAGAACACCATGCCTGGGATCTGACCCAGACCAATTAAATCAGAATTCTAGAAATGGGGTCTGAACAGTCGTACTTTTTTCAAAGCTCTTGGCTATCCCAATGAGCAAAGTTGAGAACCACTGGATTATATCAAAGACAGGGGGTCTGGGTTAGGGACTAGAGAGGTTCTGATATTATCAGATGTCCCACTTCAGTGCTTTTCAAATGGACTAGGACTCTACAGAGTCCTAGGATTTTGTAAAGACTTTTCTGAACTATAGCCAGTGGATGGGGCAAGAGAGATGCTTCACATCATTCTTTTAACCCCAAATAAACAGAACAGCCCTGCAAAGGATGTCATTTAAGAGAGTGGGGTGGGGAGAGACGGTTCTGACACTTACAGACTTTGAAAATGACCCTTTAGCTCATGAACAGGAAGAATGCATACACCAGTTTCCATTGAACTTGACCCCAGGTCTCTCCTCAGCCCAGTTCATTCCTACATTTGCCAATGGTAGGTATAGAAGAATGCCACTAAGTACCTTATTTGAACCATGGCCTTATGATCATTTGACTCCATGGGCGTTATGGACTGAATAAGTTTATGTCCCTCCAAAATTCATATGTTGAAAACCCTAAACCCCAAAGTGATGGTATTAGGAAGTGGGGCCTCTGGGAACACAATGTGACTAGGTAATGAGGGTAGAGCTTTCATGAATGGGATTAGTGCTCTTATATTAAAAGACACCCCAAAGAGCTCTTTTGTCCTTCATTATATGAGGACAAAGAGAGAAGAAGGCCATCTATGAACCAGGAAGCAGGCTCTCAGGAGACGCTGCATCTGCCAACCTTGATCTTGGACTTCCTAGCCACCAGAACTATTATAAATAAATTTCTGTTGTTTATAAGCCACCCACTCATGGTATTTTGTTATAGTAGCCTGAACAGAAGCACTACCCAGCTCCTAAAGACATAAAGTTTCCAATTACATATATAAAGTGAATGTGTCCTCATTTCCTGTCACATGAATCGCCCTGGGAAGTCACCTTGATTTAGTTCTCATAGGAACCATTCCAGATTTACTATTTGGGGGCTTTGAGCGATACTAGCACACTCCTTTTCCTGGGGGTGATAACAGCTGGTGCAAAGACAGAGGCCCCTAACATATGCTTCCTTGAATATATGGTAATTCTGCATAATTTAAAATGATCATTGACTTCATTCCAGCCACAATGTTATAACAGGTATTAGACTTAACCTTTCCATGGAAACAAATATAAAACTGAGTCAACTATATGAAGCAACTGTTTTCAGGCATTGGACAATAGATAACATGTGTTGTGAGTCTAGAAAGAAGGAAACTCATGAGACCCCTGTATCCCTAGTTTTCTTCACCTGGGAGTACTTTCTGAGGCTGGGCACAGAAAAGTAGAAGCCAGAGATCTGTGATCTCACTACGTGGAAGAAAGAGAGATCAGAGTTTGGGGCCAAAGGAACTGGGATTTGAGAGACAGGGTACCTGAGAAGAGAGAGCCATGTAGAAAAGAAACCCTAGAAACATTTATAGGGATCTTCTTATGTCTTTGGCCAATTTTTAACCTGCACTCAAGGGCAAGACTCCATGAAGCCCAGCAGAGTTCAGCTAGTAGGGGGCCATAACTGAATACAGAGTCTGACATCACTAGCACTGGGCAGTGTTGGATTTCTGCTTAGCCAGAGCAGGGTAACTTTAATGAATGTTCCAGATACTCAGCTGATATCCCAGAAATGGTACTCCTTAAGAGTAGGATTACTCTAGCCCCAGAATAGAAACTATGTTAGTCCCTCCCTAACAAAGTTTGAAAAGAATCCTCAACAGGATAAAGCTAGCTTTCCAGTAAATTAACTACCTATCAGAACAAAAGTCAAACTCTTTAAAGGAAAACAACAAAATCCAGAATCTCTACAATATAGTATCTACAATATCCAGGACACAATAAAAAATGTATTAGACAAGCAAAGAAATAAGTAAATGTGACCCACAACCAGGAGAGCAGAGATAGATCCAAGGCCCCCAAAACAGCCATTATGAAAATATTCAAATATTAAAAGGAAAAGATGAACATAACTGATGAACATATGGGGAATCTCAGCATAGAGATGGCAACTATACCAAAATAACCAAATGAAAATTCTAAATTTGGAAAATGTAATACCTGAAATGAAAAATTCACCGGATGAACTTAACAGCTTATAGGACAATGCAGAATAGAAGCTCAGTGAACATGATGGGGAGACAGTAGAAACGATCCAAACTGAAAGAAGGGAGAAAAATGTAAAAAATAAAAAAACAACAACAACAACAAAAAAACAAGGCTTCCGTATCCTGTGGAAGAATATCAAGAAGCCTAACACACGCAATCAGCATCCCAGAAGTAGAGAAGGAGAACAGTACATGCAGGTTAACGCAGCCAAAAGGCTCAATAAACAGAACACACAGTGAAACCACATCTAGGCACGTTGTGAACAAACTGATGAAAACCACATACAAGTTTTAGAAGCAGCCAGAGAATTAAGACACAAAATTATGGGGGAACAGTGACAAAAATACTGACTTCTCATCAGTAAAAATCAAACCAGAAGACAATGAAATAACATCTCCAAAGTACTAAAATAAAGACAAAACAGTCAACTTACATTTCTATATCCAGTGAAAAATACCCTTCAAAGATGAAGGCAAAATAAAGATATTTTCAGATAAATAAAAACTGAGGGAATCAACTGCCAACAGACGGAAGTTATAAGAAATGTAAGAGGAAGTTCTTCAGGGTAAAGGGAAATAATACCAGATGGAAACTCAGATCTACATGAACAAATGAGGAACATGAAAACAGGAAATATGTGGGCACATATACAATTTAAAAGACAAATGACCACCTAAAACAGAAATAACAATATATCACGGAGCTTAAAACATTCGTAGGAATAAAGTGTACAGCAATAAAACAGAAGCAAGAGGGTGGTATATGGGAGTACACTTGACCACTGAACAACATGGGTGTGAACTGCGCGGATCCACTTACATGCAAATTTGTTTCAATAACTACAATACACAACTGCAAATGTATTTTCTCTGCCTTATGATTTTCTTTTTTAAAAAAATAATATTTATTTTGTTATACTAGTCACCATACAGTACGTCCCCAGTTTTTGATGCAATGTTCCATGATTCGTTACTTGCATATAACACCCAGTGCACCATGCAATATGTGCCCTCCTTACTACCCATCACCGGCCTATCCCAGTCCCCCACCCTCTGCCTTATGATTTTCTTAATAACACTTTCTTTTCTCAAGCTTGCTTTATTGTGATTATACAGTACATAGTACCTGTAACACAACAAAATATGCGTTAATCAACTGCTGATGTTATCAGGAAGGCTTCCGATTAATGGTAAGTTTTCAGTAGATAAGTTTTGGGATGGGAATCAAAAGTTATATGCAGATTTTCGACTGCACGGGGGGTCAATGCTCCTTACCCCTCTATTGTTCTAGGGTCGACTGTATATGCTTGTTTAAGTTCTTGTATTTGAAGGGATGTGATAATAGTTCAAAGTAGTCTGCGGTACTTGATGCACACTGTAATCTCTAGAGCAACCACTAAAAATAAAACAAAGTCATGTATCAAAAATGCCAATAGAAGGAAATTGATGGAATATTAAAGAGAGCTTGATTAGTCCAAAAGAGGACAGAAAAGGAGGAAAAATAATGAAGAGAGATGGGACAAAGAGAAAACATAGTAACATGGTAGACAAACTCAACACTACTGGTAATTACATTAACTCAAACATATTAAACACTCTAAAACTACAACAACAACAACAACAACAACACAGGGGATAGCTTGTCAGAGTGAACGAAAATGTAAGACCCAACTACAGACTGTTGACAAGAGATACTCTTTAAATATAAGAACAAAGACGGCTTAAAAGTAAAAGGATGGAACGAGATAAAGCACACAAACATTATTTTAAGAATGCTGGAGACACTCCATACAGTGCGAAATAGTCAGAACAAAAGGTATTACTAGAGGGGCGCCTGGGTGGCACAGCGGTTAAGCATCTGCCTTCAGCTCAGGGCGTGATCCCGGCGTTATGGGATCGAGCCCCACATCAGGCTCCTCCGCTATGAGCCTGCTTCTTCCTCTCCCACTCCCCCTGCTGTGTTCCCTCTCTCGCTGGCTGTCTCTATCTCTGTCAAATAAATAAAAGGTATTACTAGAGATGATTAGAGGCGTTTCAAAATGATAAAAAAAAAGAAGTCAATTCATCAAGAAGAGACAATACTACTAAATTTGTTTGCAACTCAAAACTTCAAATACTTGAGATGAAAAGTAAGAGAATTAAAGAAAGAGACAATTCCACAATTAAAAGGATTTTAACACTCTTCTCTCAGTAACAAAACAAACTGACCAAAGAAATCAGAAAAAACATATATGGAAGATTTGATCAACATGCAAGCAACTGAACCTCAGCCAGCGGCAAAGCACCTTCGCCAAAGTGTTCTAACCCACAAAAGCAGGAGGAATGGCCAGTGAGCACATGCCACGTCCTCAGAAGTCATTTGTCATGAGGGAAATGCCAATTAAAACCACAGGAAGATACTATTATGTACTCAGTAGGACGGCTAATGTTGGAAAGATTGACACCAAGTGTCAACAAAGATGAGGAGCAACTAAAACTCCCATCCGTTGCTGGAGGGGATGCAAATGGTACAACGGCTTTGGAACTTGATTTGGTCACATCTCTTAAAGCTAAATGTACCTTCTGACTCAGCAATTCCACTCCTACGAATTTACCCAAGAGATGAAAATATTTACCCACAATTAGACTTTCATAGAAACTTCACAGCAACTTACTTCTAGGTAGAAAGCACCTGCAAACAGCCCAGGTGTTGATCAACAGGAGAATACAACATACATCAATAAAAACAAAAGTGTAGATACAATCCACAACATGCATAAATCGCACACACGTGCTGAGCTAAAGCCAGACCCCCCAAAAGTACGTATTGTATAACTGTATTTATATAAAGTTCTAGAACAGGCAAAACTTATCTATTATGATAGAAATCAGAATAGTGGTAGTCTATAAGGTGGAGTGGGGTGTGGTGGGGTTGTGAAGGGGCAGGATGGAAGTTTCTGTGGATAACGGATATATTTTAAATCATGATAGGAGCGCAAATTACAGCTGTATACATTTGTCAAAACCCCTGTATACTTAAGATCTGTACATTTCAGCATATGTAAATTTTACCTCAATTACGTAAGAGAGAGAGAAAGTACATCAGTGATTATTAAGAACTCCTTATATCCAACACCCAAGTATATGCACCCCCCGCCCCCCAAAGCCACTCTGTAGAACTTAGGGACTTTCTCCTCAAAGGAACACCTGAAGCAGCCAGCTACTCATTGTTTCCCTTTCCTACAGTCCTTCCTCTCCCCTCTGCACAGGGACAGGGGAGGGAGTTGATCCCAAAACAATGGAGCCTGAATCAAGGAGGCAGGTGCTTGCGGCTTCTGCAGGCACCATTCTCACCTTTCCTCATCCTTGGCAACACCCCTGCCCCAGGCAAAAAGTAGAAAGGTGAAGCCTGCCTCCACCCCAGCCACAAATCCACCTTGTTTGAGGTAAGGAAGGAAGCTTGACAGGAACCTGCTCACAAATCAAAGTTAGCGCTGCCCCGCCTCCTCTGTAAATCATTCGAGATCCATCTGGGTAATGACTCCTCCAGTGTAATTCCCTATTAAGAGGCTTTATCTGGAGAGATAAGCAGCTGGTTTCCGTGTCACTAATTGCTGTCTGCTGTGATTTTAAAACATCTGCACCATTGTGCTCTTCATTTTCATATTCTAATCACCCTGAAACTTGAAAAAGGTACATCATTGATTGTTTCTATGGGTTAATTAGTACACAGTCTCCTTGTAGAGACAATTTAGAGGCAGCCAGAACCTCAATCAGGAAGTTTGTTTTAAAAATTAATAACATCGGCTGTGGCTGGAGGGACTGTCATGTTCAGGGACTAAGCAGGACTCTCCTGGTCGGGGAGCCACCTTTTGTTATGCTCCACAGAGGAGCAACGCCTACAGGGCCAGGGGGCAGGACAGTGGGCAGTGGTGGCAGGCAGGACCCAGGGGCCCAGGACAGGGCTTGGTCCCAAGTGGACCTGACCACTGGTCCCTGCTGCCTCCCTCCCGTTCCAACTGGCCCGGGGCCCCTTTCCCAGTCAGTACAAATCAGGACTTTAATGAGGATTGACCAAAATATCTGGAGGTGAGAGGAATTTGTCAAAGCAATAAGAGTATGGGCATTATTTCAGATTTGAGAGTGTGTTCATTATTTCCTCTCCCTCCCCATCTCAACTATGGAAGGAGATTAAGGGACAGGGCAGTCAGAGTACAGATGGAAAGAACCAGACCAAACGAATGAATGACACTGGAATTCAGAACTTCTCAAATTTAAATTGCACGAGATTCACCTGGGTATCCCTTGAAAATGCAGATTCTGATTCCAGAGCTCTGGGGTGGAGCTGAGATCTGCATTTCTAACAAGCTCCAAGGTGGTGCCCAAGGTCAACCATTTGAGATGTGGTCTAGCCCCTCTATTCCCAAGCCCTTGCCCAGAATCACTATTCCTGAGATCAAGGGACAGGGGAGAGATGACAGTGGAGTGAGGGGGCTTGGGCTCTGTGTCGGGGTCTTTTTCCCAGCCCTAGAACAGGATAAGTCACACGGCCTCTTGTGTCTTGTCTTCCTCATCTACAACTAACAGCAGTGCCTTTCTCTCTCTTAAAAAAATATTCAATTTATTTAGCCTAAAACAAACGACAGCAACAAAAAAACAGTGTATTCATTTTTACCCCTGCGGCTTCTTGCAGTCTTCTAACCAATGTGTTCTCTGTATGTATGAGATTGTTTTGTTTTTCCTTAAGATTCCACATATAGGAGATCATACAGTATTTGTCTTTTTGTCTTATTCACTTGGCATAATGCCCTCCGGGTCCATCCATGCTGTCATAAATGGCAAGATTTCACTCTTTTTTATGGCTAAATAATAGTGTGTGTGTGTGTGTGTGTGTGTGTTTATACACACACACCACATCTTCTTTATCCATCAGCAGACACTTAGATTATTTCCATATCTGGCTTTTGTAAACAATGTTGCCATGAACATGGGGGTGCATATATCTTTTTGAAGCAGTGTTTTTGTTTTCTTGGATAGATATCCGGAGGTAAAGTTGCTGGACTGTATGGCAGTTCTATTTTTTAATTTTCTGAGTTAACCTCTACTCTTTTCCATGGTGGCTACACCAACTTACATTCGCACCAACAGTGCACAAGGGTTCCCCTTCCTCCACATCTGGGTGTGAGGTCATGGCTCACTGTGGTTTTGATTTGCCCTCCCCTGATGATTCCTGATGTCCAACATCTTTCACGTACTTATTGGCCGTCTGTATGTCTCCTTTGGAGAAACGTCTATTCAATTATTGTGTTCGTTTTAAAATTGTATTATTTGGGGTTTTTTGCTATTAAATTGTATATATAATTTTTATATCTTTTGTTCTGTACGTATTTTGGATATTAACGCCTTATCAGATATATGGCTTGCAAGTATTTCCCCCATTTGGTAGGTTGTCTTTCCCTTTTGTGGACGGCTTCCTTTGCCGGGCAGGATCTTTTTAGCTTGATGCAGTCACACTTGTTTATTTTTGCTCTTGTTGCTTTTGCTGTCGGATTCAAAACATCATCACTGACACCTATGTCGAGGAGCTTACCGCCTATTTTCTTCTAGGAGTTCTACGGTTTCAGGCGTTACACTCAAGCCTGTCATCTGTTTTGAGTCAGTTTTTGTGCGTGGTGTAAGATGATGGTCCAATCTCAGTCTTTAGTGTGTGGCTGTTCAGTTTTCTCAGCACTGTTTCATGAAGAGACTGTCCTTTTCCCATTGTGTACTCTTAGCTCCTTTGTTGTAAATTAATTGACCGTATACACGTGTGTTTATTTCTGGGCTCTATTCTGTTCCATTGATCTGTGTGTCTGTTCTTATGCCAACGCCATACTTTCTCATTACCAGCGTTTTGTAGTATAGTTTGAAATCCAGATCGTGATGCCTCCAGATTTGTTGTTCTTTCTCAAGATTGCTTTGGCTACTGGGGCTCTTTTGTGGTCCCATACAAATTTTAGGAGTGTTTGTTAGTGTCTCTCTCAAGCGGGAGTTGAAAGGATTAAAAACTGGTGTAAAATATTTAATCGGGTGCCTGGCCCATAGTGGGTATTAAATAAATATGGCTATCACAGGGATGTATTTTTCAGTAAAGTGCTTTTCTGGAAAGCAGCATCTGGTGGAAAATGGGGAGTCGTGGTACAGACAGGGAGAGCCTCATTTAATCTCAGGTGGTGCTTTCTTGCAGTCACCCGTTCTAGAGGCCCCCTTAGCCAAGTCTGTTGCCACCCTCTACCCCCAACCTAAGCCAATTTTCAGAACCCAAGGTCTCTCCTCATGGCCTCCTTGGGAGCTACCTGACAATCTGCACATAGGGAGCTCACTTCTGCACAAAATACATTATTCTATTAGACAGTGCTTTCCTATTTTGAACCGAAGTCTGCCCCCTTGGATAGTCTGTCAAGACAGAAAGACAAGCATCGTCATGTGTTGGCCTAGATCTGAGGGCCAGGGCCCTGCAACTGTGAGTGAATGCACCCCTGGAAGGGAGTTCTTGGGCCCCCCTCCTACGACTCCTAAAATTTAAGGGGCTTCCTCATTGGGTCTGGAAATGTGCTGTTGGGGGGAAAATGACCAAAACTGGGTTCTCAATCACGTGACCTACAAATAAAAAGCCAGACTCTTGGCAGGAGAGCTAGAAGTGGACTTAGAAACTTCAGAGAAAGGGAGAAAGCAATGGCGAGCTGCACGGGGGCCGCCTCAAAGGCAGCTGTGGAGCAGGTCTGGCCGGACTAATGGGGGAGTAGCAACGTGGTCGCATCCTTCCAGAGGGGACCTGAAGGCCGCCTGAGTGAGCCACTCAGGTGCCAGGGACCTGCAGAACCAGAATCCCATGGTCAGCTCCATGGTCCACCTTGGTCCAGCAGCAGGCTCTGCCCTCCCTGTCCCCGCTTCTCTAGGCCTCCAGCTGGGTCCTGGGAGCCCTGTGCGGGGAGGGGAACAGAGCAGAAGTCAGGGCTCAGTCCTGGCCTTGGATACATTCTGCAGTGAAGGCACTGAGCCACAATTGCAGACTGATCCCAAAGAGGAAGTTATGGAGCAATAGTGAGGTTTCAAAAATTTGTTAGCTATCCTCCCTGTGGCTTTGTTCTTCATTCCACTCCTTCAAAGGAGGAGGGAACAGAACACGTTTTTGCCTCTTCTTGAGAATCAGTAGCATGTGATGAAGTGGCAGAATTCTCAGGGCGAAGTATCAAGGTCTGAATGCCGTATGTGTAAGCCACAGCGTCTCAAGTGCATCCAGAGGCAGAGCCAAAATGGCAAAAAGAAGAAAGTGCAAGGAAGTTAAATGCATAAGGGAAATAGGTTAGTTAATTTGCCCCTACCTCCCTGAAAAAGGTATTTCTCAAACTCGCTGGTGGGTAAGAATCACCAGTGGCCTGTGTTAAATAACTGCTCACCAAGCCTCTCTCTTGCAAGTTCAGAGTCATGGTTCTGGGCTGGGGCCCAGACTCCTTACTTCAGACCAGTTTGGTAAACACAGTGACCTAAGGTTTCTACAAGGAAGGGGGGTTTAGAATTGCTCAGCTCTGTTCCAGAGGAGAGCCCAATAGGAGGTCATCAGTGCTTAGCAAGGGCAGGACAGGGCTCCAAGATGAAGCCCAGAGATGCTATCTAGCTTTTGCTTGT
>NW_024424230.1:27897087-27941990 GCF_017311325.1 Ursus maritimus
GGGGGGGGGAGATGGGAGAGGGTGGAGGAAAAGAAGTCTTTTTTTCCTCTTTACCTCACGTTTCCTTTTTCCCTTTTCATAAATGCTTTTTACTGCAAAACTGGTGCTTTTTGCCATTAGAGCTAAAATAACCGTTGATTATAAATTGAGTCTAAAATGTCATGAAGATGCTGAATTTGCCTGAAAATCCAGCTTTTAAAGATTCCCATAAACACAGCAAACTGCGGGCATTCGGCACACCATTCGTTCAGCAGGAGTCTGGGAAGACGACACCGGCTCTCAGAGGCCAGCGAGGCAAAGCAGGGTTGAGGGCACTGGCCTCGTGGGTGGGGGATGAGTTAGATTCGTTCTTGCTCCTGTTGTGCTGCAGGAACAAGCTCAGGTCTGGGGTGGACAGGAATGGGCACAATGATGGTCCTGGTGTAACACAGTGGGTCCCCATGTCAACCCATGTTGACTGCTCTCAGTATCTCCTATTCAATCTGTGCCCTTGAACTTCCTCTAGCAGGCTTCCTGCTGAAGGTAACGTGGCACCTGTCACCTGTGGATGGTCTTCTATCTATTTTCTGAGAGGTGGTAGGAGAGAACTGTGGAACACTCAGGAGCACGGACTCAAGCTAAGATTAGAAGCACAGACTCCTGAGCTAAGATGACTGGGTTCAAATCTCAGTTGAGTCCAAGTCTTACTAGCTGTGTAACCCTGGGGTAGTGACTTAACCTCTGTGCCCCAGTTTCTTGCCTATAAAACGGGGATAATAATATACTTACTTCCTAAGGTCAACAAGCGACTCAATGATAACAATCTATGTAGAGCATATCGAACAGTGCCCGATGCATGGTCAGGGCTATCTCAGTGCTCACTGTGCAGCAGGGATTCCTAAGGGCATGCTCAGGCTCAGGAATTAGAAGGATTGAAGTTCAAATCCCAGCTTTGCCTCCTATCACCTGCATGACCTGAGACTTGTTTCTCTACTTCTAAAATGGGGAAATATGGGGGAAGTAACACCGCCTACCTAATAGCATTGTTTGAAGAATTAAATAAGATGTTGGTAAACATGTTATCCCAGAACACATAGTAAGTGTTCAACAAACTCCAGTTATTACTGACATGATGTTGTTGATTACTGCTATCACCACCCATCAGAAATGGGGTCAGAGGTCACTGCACCCTTTCCCCTCGTGATTTCCATAGCCTTTTTGACAAGAGTTTTAGCTAAAATTCCTGGGGTGTGGTTCTCCTCCAGGTCTGGGAGGAGGTCTCGGATAACCACAGTGACACTAACTAGTTTGAAGGAGAATCCAGTCCAAGCAAACTTACTGGTCATGATTCTGCAGAGTCATTCTGGGCCAAATGGCTGCTTGGTCTCTCCAGTTGTACCTGGTACCTTCCTGGAGTACAAATATCTCAGAGTGTTAGTCAATTGTCTAGCTGTTGTAAATTGGACACACATTCATCCACTTGCCTTTGACTGTCATGATTTAGCTTAATAGGGGTTTTCAGCTTCTCCTGCACGAAAGCAGAGAAAGCCAGACCTTGTACAGAGTGCTCACTGGGGTACTCTGGGGTGGGGTGCTGCCATGCTATAAAGTCATGGGGACAAGATGCACCGCCTATTATCTATGCCTGTCCGTGGGCAGTTGGCATCATTGAATGGTGACAGGTAAATCTGGATGTGGGCTGAAAAACCTACATTTGCCTCTACTAGGCAATGGTCTAATGTATCTGACTCGATTCATCGTAGAACTATTCATTACACAAACAAAAATTTAATTATAGATGAGATATGGGCTCTCACAAAGTTATAGAATCTCAGAGTTGGAGGGATGTTGGAGACCCTCTTCTCCTTTTGCAGATGAAGACAGTGAGTCTTAGAAGACAATGGGTTGTTTAAACACGTACAGATATTCATGGCCAGAGTTGTTCCATAGTTTCCTGACTCTGATCTCCAGCTGCTCTTTCTATTTCCCTTGACAGCTCCTCCACAAGCAGATGAGACGCAAGGCACTGTCATGAAACCCTCCGGTCTAATGTGATGCTCTGGGTCTCCAGCAAACCCACGCACTTTGCTGAGTCTTGTGCACCTGCTGGACCTTCCCCTTTGCTCTGGATTCTTTGAACTGCCTCCAAGGTGAGGCCAACCTGGAGCTTCTGCAGATGCAGCCTTGTTGCTGCACCATGTCTTTCAGACTTTGTGCCCGCCTTTTTGTCAGCTCCTTGTCAACTCTGGTTAGAGAGCTTGGCCTTGAACATTCCACTTGCTCCTTAAAGTCAGCACCTTCTCAGATACCTGCCTCACCAGTAACTGTTCTGGCAGCAGTTACCCTGAGGACCTCCTTCCTTGCCCCACTGGCTTAACCATGTCTCAGGCCAGGTAATTCCAGGCTGGTTTTCAGCAATTCCCTACACCCAAGAAGAGATGGGGGCTAAGGGAGCCAGGAGAGCCCCTCAGGGGCCATGCTGTTATTCAGAGGGCGCTGCATCCCAGAGAAGGGGGGCACCTTGTCCACACACTTGCCGAGGAATTACACTAACCATCAGGTAAAAATCTTATGGTGCAAAGCTTTCTTCTGCGGCCTCATGGGTGCTTGAGTACGTTAGGTCTTTTTCTCCCTGCCTTTGCTGATGATGCACCAAGACACAAGGCTTTTAAAGACAAAGGCATGTCCCACTGGCAGCTGCGGGTCAACAGAAATCCACTTTCTGTAACATCTACATTCACACTGATGGCTTAGCTTTACCTCTCCCTCATTCTAATACCCTGACAACTCCCCACTTCCCAGGTAAGGATCTTAATTTACTTCCTTTTTAGTTAATCAATCTGAGTTTCAGTTTTTGCTCAACCCTTAACTAGTGGTGTGACCTAGGCAAGTAACTTAACCCCATGGGCATCCATCTTTCTTTCTCTTACAGAGCAATGATCGCTCCAGGCCTGCTTACCTCTCCAGGATGCCCTGGGGATCTAATGGATGTGAAAACATTTTGGAAACCATAAAGCACTACGTAAATGCAAGTTATTGCCATTGCTTGATTGAGAACTCTTCTAATGATTTTGGAAAGTCAAGAATGCCGAACATACTCCCCATAATATCAGCATGAGAAGCAGGGATAAGTTAGGATAAGTGTTAGTTTATCTTCAAAAATCATATTCTTCCTATGCACTTACTGAAGACTCCTAAAACCTTACCACCCATCTTTCCCTGTCTTAGCTGAAAGGGAGGGAGGGAGGGGAGAAGGTGGGAGGGAAACTGAAAACAAAACAATAGCCCTCCCCACTCTGGCAATAAACTTCCAGCTCCAAAGCAGGTTTTATTTAGTGTGCTATAAAAACTGTCCTTTCTCCCATCATAAAAGGAGCCTGACTACCCAGCCTCGTTTCTTTGCTGTGAGTCTGCGGGTTGAGTGGGTCCCAGTTCTGGAGCAGGCTACAGTTTGCCCTCCTCCCCTCACCCCTACTCTCCCTCCCTCGCAGCTCTGTATGTATCGGGAAATGAAAAGCATTTTTAAATATTTTATTATGTGTGAATTTACAGGGGGAAAAAGTATACATTCTGGAGATGGAACTAAGATTTAATTGTCCCTCTGTTTTATGGTTACTGCCTCATGGGTATGTACCAGACAGCTTGGGTACTGTGGTTTTGAAAATAAAAAATCCAGGCAAGATTGTAGCAACTTTCTCAGCCATTAAACAGGCCCTGGAACGTTTAGGTCATTGTGGTGAAATAAAAAAAAAGAAAGAAAGAAAGAAAGAAAGAAAGAAAGAAAGAAAGAAAGAAAGAAAGAAAAGAAAAGAAAAGAAAAGAAAACCTCGCACAGTCCCAAGAAGGAAAAAGAGCTAAGCTGTGCCCCCCTATCTCTGAAGTTCTGTCGCTCCCTTCTCTCATGGTTCTCAAGAAATGACTGTGCTCTTCTGAGCCATCTGGGAGAAATCTGATGCCATACTTGAGGTGACTTACTAAAGAGGTACCTAGATGAACCAGTTCTCCTCAAAAGGCATGACCAATGTATTTTGGGACTCTGTTTCTCCCCCAAGGAGCAAAGGAGTTGGCCCTGAGACATCCCTGGGACGCGGTGGTGCAGGTTTCTTCAGAGTGAACCCATGCCCCGCTAAACTGGCAAAGTTGGCTGCCGGAAGGCAAGGGCAGTTCGAGACATAGTGGGCAGAAAGCATTAGGAGGAGTATCAGGAACCCTGATTTCTAGTGCACGCACTGCCCCTCTGGGCCTCAGCTTCCCCCTCCATAAAACAAAATGGCCAGTGTGATAGAAGATGTTCGAGGTTTATGTCGGCTCCACCATTATAAATGCTAAACCACAATTATTTTTAATTTAGGATTAAAGAAATAGGAGAAACCTCATTCTCTTTTTTTCTTTCAAATATTTAATTAATTAATTTGACACAGAGAGAGAGAGAGAGCGCACACAGGTGAGCACAAGCAGGAGGAGGGGAAAAGCAAGAGGGAGAAGCAGGCTCCCCGCCAAGCAGTGAGCCCGACGTGGGGCTCGATCCCAGGACCCCAGGATCATGACCTGAGCTGAAGGCAGATGCCCAACCAACTGAGCCACCCAGGCACCCCGAGAAACCTCGTTCCTGAAAGACATTAAAACAAGCTGAGGTGATTTTCTCTCTCTAGCCACTTCTTACAGGGTTTGTCTGAGCTGACTCTACAAAAAAATCCCGGCTGTGGATGACATTTGACTCCCTGATCCCAAAGCCTGTTTATCAGTGGGAAGAACAGAATGACAAGAGCCTGGAGAACTGGGGGCTCAGAGGTGCCTAACCTCCAACCTGGCATCATTTATTAACTAGATGGCAGTTGCCCTCTTAGCACAGTAGAAAGGAGGCCACAGTCTCAAGGGTCCAACATACATGACTGGGTCATCCTGAAGTTTTCCTATTTGTGTCTATCTGCAACCAAATAAAAAGCAGGCTTACAGGGATTTCCTGAAAAGCAGAAATTTGGCAGGAGATGGGAAAAAAAGAAAAAGGTCTAGAGAGTGGGTCTCTTTGGCAGGTACAGAACTTCTATAAACATAACCCAGTACCTTAGTTTCCTAACCCTCAAACCATTATTTGAGAGTTACTGGCTTACTTCCTTAAAGGTATCAAAGATACTTCCTTCTATTTTTTAGATTGCATTAGCTCTTGCAGGAGGCATTATGGCATGGTAGAGAGGCATCGTGGGTTCTAACTTACTTGGTATCTCATCTTCACTAATGACAAATTTTTGAAGCTCTGGCTAATTGTAAGGGGAGGCTAAGGATTCGATCATGCCCATAGATGGAAGAGAGCAAAGTGTGTGAAGGTAACTATTTACTTACTGTTCAATGCTGAGCGTTCCAGGCTCAATAGTGTGTCAACCAGTAAACTTTACTCAATTCTGCCTCCAAATGCAGTAACTCTGACTTGTCAGCGAGCTCAGAAATTCATAATTAATTTAAAGAGCATGGTTGGCTCAGGACAAATGTATCCCAATTAAATGGCCTAATGATTGTGAGTCAATGCCATGTAAAGACTCGATCGCACCAGGACACTTGCCTGTTGGTGCAGAACGCAAGGCTAACTCCTTGGTGAAATGGGCACACATATCTCTGAGCTCAGTTGGTTTGCCAGTTAAATAGGAATACTGTCCTTGCCTATTGAGTGCTCAGCCATATTGTGCAGGAGAAAAGGAGTTAATACGACACAAAGTACTGAGCTGAAATCTACACATTCAGGGGAAGTTACATGTCCTCTTGGTGCCCAGGGTGTCATAATCTTTGATCTTCAGTGACTCACTTCAGTTTCCTGTACGTTTCCCCTTACATAAAACCATTTGATCAGATGAGATGATCTCTAAAGTTCTTCCCTGCACTGCCATTCTAGAAATCTGAAGCATTGTGACCTCAGCTCCATGCTACACACTAACCAACATGGCAGCTGGCTTATGGCAATTAGAAAAGTGGCTCTTCTCAAGGCTGTGATAGTCCATGGTTTGATGATCAACCTGTGAAACCTCTGAGCCCGGATCAATTACCCTCCAGAGGGATCCCAACACTCTTCTCATCACTTGGAGAACACTATCATTTCTGGTAAGTACCTACCCTAATGCTTCTGCTTCTCCAATATTTTATAACTGGCAGTACCTTAAGCTAGAACGTGTGCCATGTAATTAGATTTCCTGCCATATGGATTCTGTGCCCCTTCAGCTTAAGAGAAGAGAGACACTTTACCCAGGGGTTGAAAGCAAAGCAATGCCATGTGTCTGCTCGTGGGGGGCTCACTTCAGCTAGGCAAGAAAAACTGTCATTAAAACATGGCCTTTGAGGGTGCCTGGGTGGCTCAGTCGGTGAAGTACCTGCCTTCAGCTCAGGTCATGATCTCAGGGTTCTGGGATCCAGCCCAGCCTAGGGCTCCCTGCTCAGCAGGGAGTCTGCTTCTCCCTCTCCCTCTGCTCCTCCCCCAGCTTGTGCTCTCTCTCTCAAATAAATAAATAAATAAATAATAAAAATAAAACAGAGCCTTTGTCCTTACTGTAGCTGTTTCAAAGAACTAGGGAAAAGAGATTTTTAACTGGGACACACACAGCTAAGATTCTAGCCCCAGGGAGCTGGGGGAGGGGAGGAAGAGAGAATTACTGAAGCTCTTTATAAAGGTAATTTGCAACCTTCAGCACCTTACATTCCAACAGTGGCTGTAGTTCACATGGTAACACTTGATACAACAGAAAATCTCTCTCTTCCTAGGATCTTGGTGGGGGTTCGTGGACATGGCTAGTACATACTTTACAAGAAAGACCATCAGTTTTGTGCTTCTTCTGGTTCAAGCCCTTGTTCTGGCTCTATAATTAATATGTGAGGGATTCTGGGCAATCACTTATGAGAGTCTCTATTTCTCTATTTGTCCATATGTATAAAATGGCATGGCAATGCCTTACACAGGGTTATAGTGAGGAACCCATGAGATCCTGGGAGAGATAGCTTATGTTCTCTTCATCTCTTCATATGTATGTGTTCTTTTCGATACTAAACTATAAGCACTTGGAAAACACGGAGATTACTTTAAGCTTCTTTATTTTATCTTTACATAGCAAAGTAACCACTTATGATTATAAGTCTTTTCTGGTTACTCTTTGACTCATGAATAGAGCTCAAATTCCTCTGCCAGGCTAACTGACATCCTGAAACACACGCGCCGCAGCAGACCCCATCATAAAGGACCCTCTATGTGTGACGCTGGCCACATAGTTCTCTCCACCCTGAAAAGCCGTTCTCTGTTTCCCTTGCATGCCTGGTTTCCATCTGGCGAAAGTCAACTCTAATGCCACCTCCTTCCTAAAGCCTCACAATGCCATTTATCCCTCTGTCTGCTGGGCTCCCACGATATTCGTTCTGCATATCCTACAGGACTTAGCGCAGCCAGCCTTATGTTACCATTCTCCCTCCTGGACTGTAAATCTTTTGAGGGGATCCCTTACAACATTTAGTACCTGCACTGACTATGATGATTAAAAAAAAAAAAAATTGAAGTGGCATTTCAGAAATTGTAAAGCACTGTTTGAAAGCAAAGCATTTTTGTTCTTTTGATCGCGGGCTTCCCCCAGTGCACAGACCTTAGTTTGGAAGTGCTCCACGCGGGCCTTCTGCTTTTCCTTTGGCCACCCTAACACAGCTGCTCCAAGACCTGCTGCCTCTGGAACACTCCCCCAACCCCCTCCCCCAGGTCCATCAGGCATGTCCAGCCCCCGGCACAAGGCTCTAGGTTAGCCTCCCAAGAATTTAGCCTCAAAAGAATTTAGCCCTTGACACCCACTACCAGTGATGCTGGGGAGAGTCAACTCCTTCCCCCTTCAAGTATGTGTGCAAGTTTTGCTACTAGCTTGGGAATTTACTCATCATTTATTACATTTTAGGTAGATTCTTCACAACGGGCCTGACCGTAGAGTTTGGAAATTGCCTTCGTTACTAAGTCCAGGTTTTACTGTAGAATTTGAGGTTCACTTTGAGAATTAAAGTGTCTTAAAATTGATGTAGCCCTATCACCTCCCTTTATGAGTAAGGAAACCGAAAACTAGAAAGGTCACCCAGCTAGTTAATGATAGAGCAAGGACTGAAACGTACACCTCAGACTCGTCAGTTTGGCTCAGTTTCCCCGAGACCATATCCCTGTTACTAGTAATGTTCTAGTAGGTACATTTGAGTGCACACGAGGACAAAGGGGAAAGCTGAACAATGGGTAAGCAAGCAAATCATTTGCAAAAAGTGAAGGTGACTGTCTCAATGCTGGGAACGATTCCTAGCTAATCTATTACAATATTCTCAAGACCTACGTTCCAGGGAAGCCTGAGTGGAGGAGATTTTCAGACTCCCAGCAAGTGGCTGTTGTCCTTGAGGGCTTGAACCCACGTGGCAGGGTCCTTCATGGCTGCTCCTGGCAGAAGCTGCAAACCACACTGGACAACCGCTGACAACTGTCAGCCACCCATATGATAATAAATCAACATGGGTATTATTTTTAAACCACTGGGCTCTTGCTATGCTTCTTTTCACTAACCTGCTTTTGATCTTGCCACCCTTCATCTACAGGCTTCTCCCTCTCCTGGGGGCTTAGTCAAAGGATAATCAGTTTTTATTTATTTATTTATTTATTTATTTATTTATTTATTTATTTATTTATTAGCAGGCTCCTAGCGGAGGAGCCTGATGTGGGGCTCGATCCCACAACGCCGGGATCACGCCCTGAGCCGAAGGCAGACGCTTAACCGCTGTGCCACCCAGGCGCCCCAGGATAATCAGTTTTTAAAGACTCAACCCAAGTCCATCTTGTCTCATAAACATTCATTCATTCATTCATTCATTCAAGAGACACTTTTTGAGCAACTACTAGTTGCCAGGTCCCATTCTAGATGTAGGAATGAAGCTTATACTCGAGTGGGGAGAAGGGAGATAGAAATACAAACAGAAAACTGTATACACATCTATATATGTGTTATACTTACACACACATACACATACGTATGTCTGATATATACACACGCATGTGTATTTCCATACAAGCACATGTAGTGTGTGTGTGTGTGTGTATGCATATATATATTAATTAATCGGTGGACATTAATTATTAAGATAAAAATAAAACAAAATTAAAACAATAATAATTAATTATTAAAACAAAAATAAAACTATGAAGACAAAGTTTAAAAATGGGAGGCTTTGACTGACACAGGCTGGTCTGGGATCCCCTTTCTGAGGAAGTGACACGCAAGCAGAGACCTAACTAAAATGGACACTTGTCCTAACAAGTAGTACATGTAGAGTCAGATCCCTAGTTCTCAATTCTCCTAGTGTATTTTATTTTTATTCAATAAATATTTACCAAGCACTAACTCCATGTAAGATTTTTAAAAAGATTTTATTTATTTATTTATTTATTTATTTGGAAGAGAGAGCGAGTACAGGGGGAGAAGCAGAGGGAGACGAGCAAGCAAACTCCATGCTGAGCACAAAGCCAGATACAGGCAGGGCTCGATCCCACAACCCTGAAATCATGACCTGAGCTGAAATCCAGAGTTGGACCTTAACCGACGGAGCCACCCGGGCGCCCCTCCATGTGAGATTCTGTGGGCTAGATGATGGGTACACAGTGGGAAAGGAAGTGGGCGTGGCTCTGCCCATGTGGAGCTCATGGTCTACTGCAGGGACAGGTGTCATTCGACACATGGACACAATAGCGGTGCTGGGACCAGCTATGGTGCCTCTGCTGCGTCTTTACCTCTGACAAAATCCAAAGTGGGGCTGGCAGGTAGCAGGCCCTAGGGGAAGAGGCCGCTGATAGCTGTCATAATCTCAGTTAATTGATCCAGGAAGAGTGAAGTTTCCACTAAGATGGCAATGAGGCCATCTGTGGGGTGCAGCTCAGACATCAACTCGGGTTTAAAGCTGATAGCTGGAATACAAACTCTCACACCCCCCTGCCATGTTCTTGTGGTCAGCTATTTCTGGATACGCCATTTTGTTCATTCTAACAATTCCGCGGATTACGTGAAGTTGAGCAAAATGGCCAGAATGGGCGATGTTCAGTTGCAAAGAACATCTGAGGCTACTTGGTCCAACCTGGGTTCCTTCCCTTGGCATCTCCGAGCAGCGGCCAGTCATCCGGGCTTCAACAACGCCAATAACAAAGCGCCCGTGGCGCTCACAGCAATCTCTTCCCTTTCTTGGCAGCCCGGTGGCTTGTTAGCGGTCAGGCAGGATCAATTCCATTTCTCCTGACTCCCAGTCCAGTGCTCTTTGCACTGGGAGCCTCTCACAGCAGGATCTACGTCAGGCCAAGGCTGAGGAGGCCTTCCGTGGAGAAGCCCTGGCCCAGGAGGGAAGCTGAGCCCCAGAGCACTCCAGGTAAGCCCGAGCCCCTCTTCCTCAGGCGGAGGCCCTCCCTCCACCCTGGTGAACCCTGCCCACAAGTGCGTGCCCCTGAGAAGCACCACCAGAGCACCAGGACCAGATCCCAGTGCAAACACACATTATGCAGAGGTACGGGCTGTCCCGTGGATTATTATTTTGAAATAGATGGTGTGTGGGGGTTCATTTAATCAAATTCTGACAACTGTTTATGGAGAGGAAAGTATGGATGGCTCGGCAGCACCGGGAAGGATTTTTGGCTTTCAAACGTCTCCTCTACTTCACGAAGCTCGCCAAAAATACAAGCCGAGGGCAGCGTGCTCCAGGCAGGCCATGGCGAACAAGTCCATGTAAGGACACGTGCGCTCCATGAGGCTCTCTGGGCGAGATGCGAACCCACAGCAGCAAGGGCAGGCGTGTTCAGGACGGCCTTCCTCTCCTCCTTCCTTCTCCACACCTGGCTCCCAAGAGTCCCAAAAGTCACCCCGATGCTGCAGTCAACCCTTGGGAGCGTGGCACCCCAGAGTCCTGCTGCACACTGGCTGTGAGTGCAGAGAGAGCAAGGACAGCAGGGCACCCCCCAGCCTCCATGTAGGAGGTGGACCCCGGCAGCCCGGGGAACAAGCAGGAGAGGGTGCGGAGTGTGCTGGGGGACTCTGAAATCCCTGAAGCTAGGAGTCAGAGCCCCAGCCCTCCTGCTGGGAGTGGCTGGGGAGAAGTCAAAGCGTTGAACCCTTTGCACTTACTCATGGTTGGGGGAAGGGGACAGAAGATAACTCACTCATTAACTGGGATTATAGAACCAGAGAGTTAGGCATTTTAAATATCACCTTACCCCATGCTTTAAAAAAAAAAACAAAAAAAAACCACAACTTTTTTTTTTTTTTTTCAGTTTTGTAATCTTTGGTTTATATGAAATCTCAGCTGGAACATAAACAAATAAAGAAGATAAGGCCTGAGCCTTATCAGAGGGATCAGAGGGCTGGAAATGCTCCCAATTATCCTGCACTAAATCATCTCTCCCCAGGCAATGGCCCTGAAGTGGACCCTACAGGCCCCTTGGAGAGCACCCTTCAAAACCACTGAATCAGTTAATCATCCTTCATTTTACAAATAAGGAAACTGAGGCCTAGAGAGAAAGGGCAGGTGCAAAGCCACCCTGCCAGCTCAACTGGCTTACAGGCACTTTGGCCCAAGCTCTTTCTACCCCACACAGCATCCTGAGGAGGGTGTCCTTCCCCTGACGTCCACTCAGAGGGACATTCAGGAGGTTCTCTGGAGAATGGGGCTACCTCCAAGCCATTACATCTATTAGTTTCTTCCTTTGATGGGGTTCCCTAGAGTCAATTAATAGAGCATGGTGTAGTCAATGAGTTGGCAAGTTGGCCAGTAGCCACGTGTTGATGAGGTCTGGGAACGAGGAAAGCAGCTCATTCGGCAAGTAAGTGTCACTGGACCCAGGATGGTCCACACTTTCTGGGACAGTTTTCACCCATAATTTCTCATGCCTCCCAACACCCCTGTAAAGTTCAAAAAGGAAGGAATTCTCAGTCCCATTTTATACTTGACGAAAAGTACAGCATAAAGGGCTCAAACAACTTCTCTGAGATGGAGAGAAGTCATAGCAATGTTGAGAGTTAAATATAGATTTCCTGACATAGTTTAGGACTCATTCAACCTCATTATACTGCTTGCTCTGAAAATATGCTCTCTACGTCTGGGCTGTTTCTTGGACACTTTATCCCACATTCCCCAAATAGGGTAACACCAATTCATACTGCATCTGCAGACATGAGGTGGCGTCTCAGTATCAGATTCCCCTGTGACCTGGACTGGAACCATATTGACACAAATTATGTTAGGAAATTTGAGGGTTTGAGAACTTAATAAATATTTGTGGAATGAAAAAAAAGAGAGAGAGAAATGGGGGGGGGAAGAGAGAGAGAGGGAGAGAGAGAGATGGAAGGAAGGAAAGAAACATCTGGGGGCAGCAGGCAGTGGATTTTTCTCTATGAGAAAACTCTGAGGAATGTTTCGTTGTGGAACCGGGATTCCTGGTCACACAAACTTCAGTCAGTCTGGAAATGGGAAATCAGAAAAAGGACAGGTGTTTGTTTGGACTGAGAACAGCACTGATGGGATGACTGGAAAGGGAAAGAGTGTGGCTGAGGGGAAACTTCTCGGAGTTGTCTACTAGGTTGGGATCCTAACTCCTAGGCCCTAGTGGGGTGATAGGGGATGAGTGTCTAGTCTCCCTGACCCATTTTCTTATCTGTAAAATGAGGATCACAACAGCTACCTTGTGGGCTTCTCAGAAGGACAGAGGAAACGAGAGGCATGAAGTGCCTTGCCCAGGGCGCTCAGTAAGTGGAGTAGGTGCATGAGTAGGACTCCTTCCCAGCTTCCCTTTCCCCTAATCTAACCACATTACACTTCAGTAAAACCCAGCTCTGGTATCTGCCTGACGCTTGCGCTTGATTCTTGTTTAACCACGTCTTACCTCAAATAGCTAGCATCTGACTGATACAATTAGTCAATACTGAACATGTGAGCCCTCTGATGGTGAATTTTATGGGTCAACATGACTGGGCTAAGGAATGCCCAGGGAGCTGGTGAACCATTATTTCTGGGTGTGAATGTGAGGAGATTTCTAGATGAGAGACTAGCATTTGAATCTGTAGACTAAGACTTGCCCTCACCAACATAAATAGGCCTCATCCAGTCTGTTGAGGGCCCCACTGTAACACAAAGGCAGGGGAAGAGTGGATTTGCTCTCTGCTCAACCTAGAATATCCATCTTCTCCTGCCTTCAGACACTGCAACTCCTTGTTCTTATACCTTTGGACTTGGACTCAAACATACACCATTGGCTCCCCCGGTTCTTGGGCCTTGGGTTTGGATTGGAACCCCCCGCCACCAGCTTTCTACCAGCCTCCACAATCATTGAGGTAACTCCACAGAATACATCTCCTTCTGTATATTGATGCATATCTCATTGGTTCTGTTTCTTTGGAGAACCCTAACACAAACCCTTAATAATTTACTATTATATTTATGGGTTTATATCTTCTTTTCTTCCAAACAATGCTCTGACCCCTTGAGGTCTAGGGTCACGCTCACTCTTAAATTCCCAGTGTTTAGCATAGGGCTGGGCACATTATTAAATACCTGTGTATACTTATTAAATGACTCACTGGTTAGTTGAATGTCTTGTACCCTCCACTTGATACTGTCCTTTTAACTGGAAAAAAAAAAAGTGGTTTTATAATGCTTCTCTGAGTCACCAAATGAAACCCCACACATCCTTTGGGGACTAGTCCTTGAGTATATTTCTGAAATCGAGAGAACTGCTTGGACAGCAGTCATCTGGTGCATAATGGAGCGAGGGAAGAAACAGTGGGCAAATGTTTCCTACATGCTCCTTTGAGGATGCCCCATTATATCAGGAATCTCTGGCTGCCAACTTAGGGATACAGTAGACAATATTTCTTCAATATATTATTTCCACAATTATATTCAAATCAATTTAATGTACACATTTACAATGCTGTAATGATATCAGTCACAATCTGAGCCATTTACTTAGTAAACTTTAATATTTTTTTAATGGACTCCTTCGCTGTCTATGGTGCATGAAGGAATTAAAATAGGCCTTGATTTCAAAAATCAGAGCACATTCCATGAGCCAGGTGCTAAGGCATCGATTGTCAGAATGTGATCCTGGGTAGTCTTGGCATAACAGTGCTCGGAGAAAGCTTATTGTCAAGATCACTAGGTTGGGAATTGAAGCCCAGTTTCAAGTCCTGTTTCTGTCGCTAAATTACTTTGTGTGTAACATGAAGGGATTAGTCATGATGACATTTTAGGCTCCTTCCAGATTTAATGTTCTAAAAACAAAACAAAACAAATAAAAAAAACCTTAACCCAGTCCCAAACCTGGTCTAAACAGTAACATCTGATGGCATCCCATTCTTATCTGTCCCTATCACTCCTATCATCATTTGATTGCACAGATTCTTAGGAAAACATCTCTCTCCTTCTATTTGAATCTAGAAGGTGATAGTCCACTCAAAGAGCAAAGACAGTGCCAAATCCATTCATTTACTGCCAACCTTTCCCTGCCATATAGAGAAACTGTGACCTTGATCCTGTCCAGGAAAAACAAACTAAATCAAACTAGAAATCAAACTTCAAACCTGAGTGTTGAAATGGCAAAACAAAATATAATGCATGATCTCCCCAGTCACTCAAGTGTACGCTGTGTTGCTAAGAACAGAATATTTCCTAGAGGGCAGGGCCTTGCTCCATATTAAGTTCTGTCCGTATAATCAACAGCTAATAGTGATGGTCAAGTTCTGAATGACACTCATGATAATGCAATTTTCTTTGAACTGACATCTGTGCAAAGCCTTTACAAGTAGCCAAAGGAAACCACACACAAAGAACATGAAACAAAGGCATGTCTTCGGCTGGGCTAGGGGCGATGAGGATAGCTTCTGCAGCTCCAGACACTCTGCTGCCAGCCTAGAGTCTGTCCCCCATCTAAGGACAAAAGCTACAGACACCATAAGGCCACGTCTGGGAACTCGTCCTGAGCCCTCTATTGTCTGGTTAAGTTCACCAGAATGGCATGCAAGTTCCCTACTGCAAAAGGCTGAGAAAGGAGTAGAGGGAGGATGGAAACAGAAAACAAACCAATGCAACCAATCCTCCTTAGTAACTAAAAATAGAATGGGTCCGGCCATAGTATTGTGTCACCCTGACCTTCACGCGGCCAGCTGTGGTCACCGTGGGCCACTCAAAGATGTCTGTGACAGCACACTGGAAACAACATTCAGTTCTGGGTTGACCATGGCGGAGACACACATTCTCCTTACTGCTTCAGTGGCACGGCAAGGCTCTAATTTGAATGGGTAGGGGCAGCCAGAGTGAGCTCATGGTCCAGCCCTTCCCTTGCTGGAGTGCAGGAAAACCACTTTCCTTCCTGCTCTAGCCCTTTCCAAGAGCATTCCTCTCTGTTCTCCAGGCCCTTCCTTCACTATGTGTTCCGGCCACACACACCACCCTTCAGTCCCGCCCTACCTCCACCCATGGTCTTCCCTGAAGCTGATACTACAGACTCCATCCACTTCTCTCCTTTCTCAGGACACCCACAGTGCCAATGGTTTGAATTAGGGAGTTTACACTTGAATCTAACCATGAGAGAGCCTTGAGGGCAGGAGCTCCAAGAAGCTCAAGACACGAGCCTTGAGACTTGCCTATAAATCTGTGCCTGCCCCATAGTGTCTGTCCCAGTCCCCGGCATGTAATTAGGCAATGGTGAATATTGGTACAACGTCTACTAGAGAAAAGACATGGGAAGCTGAACAGTGTACATCAGGCCCTTTATGATGAGGAATTCCACGGGAGAGCTCAGAGGCTCCTAGTAAGGGCTGGGTGTGCTGGGAGAATTCAGACATGTGAGGGAGAGCCCGGCGGGAGAGCATTACTGCCTAACGGTGGGAGGCCCAGGTGGGTGGCATCATTTCCACCCCTTTGATGAGACCCTGTTTTCAACAACGCAATTGCTTTGCCTTAGCACTGGGGAGATAAAGCTCTTTGTTTTGGAGCCCACTCATAATAAGAGAAGGGGGCTGAGGGGGAAGCTAGCTTTCAGGAAGGAGCCATTGTCAGCCTGAATGAAGGGCTCCTGATTTGTTAAGAATCAAAACAAAACTCGAGGGTGCTCTGAAAACAGTTGGCTGGCAGGCAGCAGACGCAGCTTCCGGTTCTAACCCGGATTCTATGGAGAGTCTTCGAAAGTCACTTAATTTCCTCACTGGAGAACATCATTTGTAGGGCAAGAGGGCAGCGCAATGGCTCTCTCAGGGCCCTTCAGCTCCCAATTCTCTGCCTGCTCTCCACTCCAAGACAGGTCCCACTTGGGGTGTTTGTGGTATTTCGGTGACTGTAGCCACAGTGAGCTACAGAGAACGGGGGCGATCATGGTGAACCAAAATGCCTCTTGGCACAGATACAGTTTCCCTCACCCTCACCTCAAATTCAGGGCCAGGCCCAATGGTGTTTTGATTTTACGGAAACGCTCTCTCACTTTTCCTCTCTTTTCAAAAGCAATCACACTTTCAGATAGCTGGTGTTACAAAGCAGTAATGCGGGTACACACGCAGGGATGTGGGGGAGACCCAAGGGCCATATCAATACCCACGGTACTCCTGGCATCACCCTCCCCATCACTTCAAAGCCTCGCAAATGCCAACCATGCAGAGCGGGTGGGGAGGGGGAGGGGGGGGCAACCCCGAGGCCTGTAAACTGAAAACGCACAGGACTGGCTGTGGCACAGTCAGAGCCTAGAATTCCCTGTGAAGAGGCACTAGATGGGATCTAAAAGGAGAAATAACCCCTTCTGGCTGCCGACAACATCAAATCAAACCAGAAGCTCTTGTGTGTACTTAGAGAACAAAACAAACAAACAAAAACCCTGCCGGTTTGCAGGCAGCCGGGGCAAGAGATTGCATTTCCCCTGGGAGGAGAAGGGTTGCCAAGAAGGACAGGAAGGCTTCATTGTCACAGGTACCTCCGACACTGACCTTGGCAGGACACCTACCTGCTCGCGGATATATGGGCATGGCGCTTTAACAAACATGGGGCAGAACGTTAATCCAGCTCAGTTTACTTAGGGGGAAGTCAGTCAATAGGTATATGCTCTGCGTAGTCCTGGAACAAGCTCCTTTCATCTTCTTGACTCCATCAAAGACACAAAGGTCTGGGAAAAGCGGGTTTGGTCTGAATGAAACAGCAAAGGGAGAAAAAGGGCCCCAAGAGCAGCTCCCTTTCCCTGGCCCTCCCTTGCTCTCCTCGCTCCATCACTGTCTCTTGAATCAGTCCTTCACGGTTAGGGTGACACCGAAGGGTGTCTTGTTACTACCAGACAGCGGTGGTGTTGACGGCGGGTTACACCAGGAAGGCCACAGAATGAAGTCAGCGCATCCTGATGGAGAGCCACCTGCTCACCATCGGAAACGTTCTTGGAGAGGACGAGGCACTGTCTGGGCACTGTCCCCGATGCCGGCAACCCAGAAGGCAGGTGCACCACTGCCTCCAGACCACCTCGTCCAGTGGTTATGAAATCAGTGCCAGCTCTTTATAAATACAACAGGAATTCAGAGAAGGGAGAGCATAGTGCGATCTGGAGGGGACTTGGAACATATTTCCTTGGAGCCATGGGATTTAGAACCTTGAGCGTCTTTTAATTTCTGAGAGCTGAAAGCTGATTCTGTGATCACCAGATATAGATAAAGTGATAAAATTTCATTTGAACCAAAAGAGACAAGAGAAAGAAATGCCTGGCAAACTCTGACGTAGTGTCTTTCAGATCAATCCTGGACATGTCTCCTTTAAATCTCCGTAATTCTGACCATGCCTTAGTTTTGTCATCTGGAAGATGGGGATAATAATAACCGTGGTGACTTTATAGGGCTGTGGTTATAATTACACAGCATACTGCATACAAAGCACATAACATAGTGTCCTACCTTCCACACACTTAGCTAATGTAACTGTGATGACATTAGTTACTCTAAATAGCAGGAAGAGGAAAGGAGAAGGAAGAGCTGTGGTTGGATTGCTCTTGGCTTCTAGTCGCCCTGAGTCCAGCTCCAAAGCAGGAAGGCTACGCCACTCTGTCCCAAGTTCAAAAGGGCAGCCTGCATGAGAAAACCTCACAGCCTTGGGCCTTGACCAAGATGGTCTCCCTTGTCTCACTGCTCTGGGTTGCATTCGGAGTCTGCAATCGGAATGAAAGTCAGCCAAGCACAGAGCCCCGGACTGGATCCTTGGATTCTGATCTATTCTAGTAACCGGTTTTGTCCCCCCTGAAGTGGGGTGGAGTCTGCAGGAGCAGGGAACTCCAGGTATCTCCAGATACCAACCTCTCAAGAGACAGACCCATTTGTGGTCTAATTCTCTATGTGCCGCCAGCAGCCAAAGAAGGTCTCCACTGCTCCTTATTTTTCCTTAGTGCCAATTGCTCCTCCTTTCTCTCTTCCCTGACAGTAACCCTATCCCACCTTTAGGTAGGTGAGGCCATTTCCCTGTACGGCCTCAGAATTTTGTGATTCTAACAGAGGGAGCCGGCAGCACCCTGGCTCCTGAGTAAACCAGCAGGGCGCCATCGCTTCCAGGGAGTCTAGAAGCAGGGCAGCGATCATGCCAGTCACGGCTGAACCATGCAAGCACAAAAAAGAAGGGCAAAAGCAGAGGTCTTTTCTGAAAATGATGATTAAAATTAGTTTAGTATCTCTTTTTAACTAGTTTAGTATTTTTTTTTAAAGATTTTATTTATTTATTTGACAGAGAGAGACAGCCAGCGAGAGAGGGAACACAAGCAGGGGGAGTGGGAGAGGAAGAAGCAGGCTCATAGTGGAGGAGCCTGATGTGGGGCTCGATCCCATAATGCTGGGATCACGCCCCAAGCAGAAGGCAGACGCCCAACCGCTGTGCCACCCAGGCACCCCTAGTTTAGTATTTTTAACACTTAAAGCAAGTTCATGTCCTTCAGGGCTGCACAAGAACTCCACAGCGCACCGGTCATCGATCTTTTTAAACAGATGAGAAAATGGAGGCCTAAAAGACCTAGGGCAGGACTCTCCCCCCCGCTTTTTTTTTTTCTTCAGAAACTGACAAGCTGATCCTAAAATTCCTGTGGGAATGTCAGGCACCGAGAATAGCTAGAGCAATCTTGAAAAATAACAAAGTTGGAAGTCTCACACTTCCTGATTTCAAAATTTACTACAAACTACAGAAATCAAGAAGCATGGTATTGACCTACAGACAGACACACAGATCAATAGAATAGAATTGATTGTCCAGAAATAAACTCTTACATGTATTGCCTATTGACTTTAGATTAATGTGCTAAGGTAATACAACAGGGAAGAAAATTCTTTCCAGTGAATGGTGCTGGGACAACTGTATACACCACCTATGCAGCAGGAGGAGAAGTAGTAGAATCCCTGTTTCACACCATATACAAAAGTTACCTCAAAATGGACCACAGACCTACATGTAATAGCAAAACTGTAAAACTCCTGAAAACATAAGAGTACATTTTCCTGATCTGTGGTTAGGCAAAGCCGTCTTAGGTACAGCACCAAAACACAAGCAACAAGAAAAAAAGGAAATAAATTGGTTTTGTCAAAATTAAAAACTTTTGTGCTTCAAAGGTGACCATCAAGAAAATAAAAGGAAAACCCACAGAATGAGAGAAAATATTTGCAACTCATAGATCTGATGAGGAACTTGTATTTCAGGATGTTTCCTACAAAATATTAAGACATGTAACTGAATTTAAAAACGCGTGAAAATTTGAATAGGGGTTCCTCCCCCCAAAATACGCATGTAGCCAAAAGCAAATGAAAAGATGCTCAACTCTCTCTCTCTCTCAAATAAATAGATCTTTTAAAAAATGGGGCACCTGGGTGGCTCAGTCAGCTAAGTGTCCGACTTCGGCTCAGGTCATGATCTTGGGGTCCAGGGATCAAGCCCCGCGTGCATTGGGCTCTGCGCTCAGCGGGGAGTCTGCTTGAGGATTCTCTCTGCCCCTCCCCCTATTCGCATGCTGTTTCTCTCTCTCAAATAAACAGATCAATCTTTAAAAAAAAGATGCTTAACATCATTAGCAATTAGGAAAAAACACATCAAAATCACAGTGAGATGCCACATCATATCTATTCGGGTGTCTATGAGTAAAGAAGATGAACAAGAGCAAGTGTTGGTAAGGACATGGAAATATGGAAATCCTCATGTGTTGTTACTAGCACTGTACCTGCCTTAGAAGACAATCTGGGACTTTTTCAAAAAGCTAAACATAGTTACCTTATGACCTAGCAATTCCACTCCAAGGTCTATATCCAAGAGAACTGAAAACACAGGTTCACATAAAACTTACACGTAACTGCTCACAGCAGCATTTTTAATGAAAGCCAAAAGTGAGAGCAACCCGAATGTCCATCAGCTGATGAATGAATAAAATGTGGTGTATCCTTATCATGGAATATTTTTTAGTCATAAAAAAGAATGAAATACTGATACATACTACAGCACAAATAAACCTTGAAAACATTATGCTAAGTGAAAGAAACCAGACACAAAAGGCCACGTACTGTGTGCTTCCGTTCATGCGAATTGTCCAGAACAGGCCAATGTAGAAACAGAAAGTAGGTTAGTAGTTGCTAGGGACTGGAGACGGTAGAGAAGGAAGAGTAATGGTTTATGGATAGAGGATTTTTGGCGGGGGGGGAAATTATGAAGATGTACTGGAATTAGATAGCGGTGTTGACTGCATCAATCTGCAAATATACTAACAATCACTGAATCGTACACTTCAAAAGGGTGAATGTTATGGTGTGTAATTATACTTCATTAAATCTGTTATTAAAAGCAAAATAAGAACTTAAGAGAATTACCAGGGTCACAGAATCATTGACCCGACAACCCAAACAGGATTAGAATAGTCTAGTCACTTAAATTAATTTATATTCCCATTTTCATATTCTTCTTTTGTGTCTTTTCCTGTTTCCTATCTTGTTAAGTTTAATCTATCTTTGAAGCCATTTAAAATCAAGTCTAGAAAAGAGAGAGAGAGCTATGAGTAAACATATAAAACTAATCCAGCCGAATTTTGGTTCCTAACACAACTCGGGACACTTCTTATTATACTGCATTTCTTCGTTCTTCTGAAAAAAGAAAAGGAGGCCACTTCTTTCTGTGCTCTGGCCATCTCTCTTGATGAAAGGGAGATCTGAAGAGTAGTTTGTTTAAAACTTTATCTTTGTGGAAGTATTTTCTCCCTTCAAATCTCACCTGGTGAACTAACTGTGAAAAAGTTGCTAGGAACGTGAAGAACACTAAGGAAACAGAGTGGATGCTAGTCACTTCAGCTGCTGCTGAGGCCTTCACCAGGAGAGGGAGAAGGTGGCTCCGAGCCACCTCCCTGCAGCCTTCTCCAGAGTCCAATTCTGGTGTTTCAGCCTCCTCTTAAATGAGTCCCAAGACTCACAAGCGGTCTCTACTCAGCTGGAAAGACAGAGACCGCCAGCGTCTCCGGGAATCTTGGCGCTAGTGACCTCATGGACACAAAGCCTGGATGCTTCCGAAGGAGGATTCAGAGGGTTCATCACACAGTGACTGACCTCTCCGGACCGCAGGATGGCCGCAAGGGCACGTGGAGAGGAAAGGGCGGCCAGGCGCTCATTCCGCCCCCGGGCTGCGAGCTCCGACGCTCAGGCAGCACAACTCCACGTCTGCAGGGATCAGACGCTAAACTGCAGCCCATGGTAGCACCAGCTCGGAGGGAAGGGGTTGCGAAGAGTTTTCCAAAAGCATCTTCCCATTCTGAGAAACTCCCCTGTCACATCTCCAGGTCAGTTCATTTCTGGGTGACTTCTCCTGAGTACTAGAACCTAGGGCAACAGAGCACCTCTGAAAAGCTTGATCGGGGAGGATGCGCCCTTGAATCAGGGCTGCAGGGACCCCAGCGAGTGGAAGCTGAACGCTGTGAACGCTGTCTCACTGACGCATCTCTGTTGCGTCAAGGCTGCAGTGCTCCTGGTGTTAGACGTGTTAGAGCCTTCGTGCCTTTGGTGTCAGACCCTCGTTGTCAGGGAACTCCCTCAGGACCCAGCATGGAAATCTGGGTCCTGGTAATTAATTAACTAATTACTTCCATCCATACATATTTACTGAATGTCTCAGATGTTATAGGCAATGTGACAGGACCTGGGGATACATATTTCTTACCCTCCTAAATTCTGTAAGAGTGAACATTCGAGCTTCTGGAACCGGAGCTTCTGGAGCCCTCCTCTTCTATTAGAGCTTCAGCAAACAAAAACGTGTTCCTCCACTTCTCCTGCCCAGGCCAAAGATCTCTAATTTCACTCATCCTTTCCTCTAGATATGCTTCTTGGACTCCCACCATCTTGGCTTGTCCTCTTTTGTTCCAGCACTGGTTTTTCAATATTCCCTTTAAATGTGGTACCTGGCCACTGCTGGAACTGTGTACTTTCCCAAAACTATTGGCTCTCTTACCACAGACTCTGATACTTCTGTTCATGGGGCTTACGTTTTCCTTTTACCCTTTTCATTTTGAAGTCACCTAAAACAGCATCAAAGATTGCTAGCTCTTCATGAAAAACAACTCCTCTCTTTCTTGGGCATGCTGTTAGATTATATCTTCCAGACTCCCTTTAGTTAGACGGCCCCCAGAATGAATTCTAGCAAGTGGCATATGAGCAGAAGAGATGTGTGCCATTTCTCAAATATTTGGAGAAATGGATACCCTCTGCCATGTTCCTTTTTCTTGTTTTTCTAATTTGATTCAAGGAGATAAGACCTTGGCAGATGGCAGAGCCACAAGATGGGAGGAGCTTGGGGCCCTGAATCACTACATGGAGACGTACTAATCACTGACCAGAAACATTTGGCCGTGAACTGTCACATATTTGTTAAGTCCGTCCAGCCTACCCTAACTAATATAAATAACCAGGTCTTCTTCCAGATTAACTGTCATCAAGTCAGACCCATTGCAGCCTGTGCCTGTGTGCTTAGCTAATTTCAGATAATTATAGGATTTTGCATTGCTAAGACTGTGCAAATGGCCTTAAATTTTGAGAGGATTTTTTTTTTTTTTTTGTAATATAAGCTTCATTTATAATGCAACTTGGCATCTTTCAACATGAGAAAAATGCTCAAAGGAGGGCATTTAAACCAACAGTGTTACACCTGCAAGAGCTGGGTGTTCAAGGCAAAATGAATAAAGGCTACAAACGCCCAGCCCAGAAGAGGTGAGCACTGACCCCAGGCACGGAGTGGCAGGTAGCTTTGTGTTTACGTTTTGTGTACACAAGTTGTCAGAAGTCCAGAAATCATATGCATAAACGAAAAAGTAGGCCACAGAGGGGCCATTCATTTCACCCTTGTCTTTTAAAAAGAGGTGGTGTCATAGATTTTGTAGCACAGATCCACGCTAAACCTGGTCTCTAAAGTAATTATATTTCCTGTTTGTAAGATTCAATTCTGCTAATTCCTTCATTTATTCATCCATCCATTCATCCATTCAGCAAATATGTATGGATAGCCCGCTGTAGACTCAGCACTGTAGCAGGTTTTACGCAGGATAATAAGAATTAGAAGATACGGCTCCTGGCCCAACAGACCTTATAATTCAATGTGGAGGCAAGCTATATATAAGGAAAAATAAATGAAATGTCAAGGATTAAATAACAACTTCAGACCATCAAATGAGCAGTACGGGTATTAAGTGTCAAAGAGTTTTCAGAAAGGAGATTGATAAATCAATTCAATTTAAGTAATACGGTATTCACTGAGCACCTACCATGTGACATTAGATGAATTTGTTCTGATGGTTGTTTTAAGATTTTAATTTCAATAAGCATTTATTTTGTGGCTAGTTTGTGTTAAGCACTGGGGACAAAGATGGTGTAGGAAGCTGACTGAAGAGAAAAAGAGAGTGAATGACAGGTGTTATGATGATAACGGCAATGGCATTTGTCCACTTCCAAAGCCTGGCCTATTTCATAAAGTCTTTGAGGGCAAGTGTTGCTCCTTACATTTCTTTTGTTTCTCTCTTTCATCATCTGAGTCACCTCCCTAAAGTCCCCCTTGGGCTCCCTGTAGCTTGGTTTACAAGCTCTCTCCCAGGAAGGCTGGTAAGTGAAGGGGATCCGCACTGTCGGCAATATCAGATAGGGATGTATTTATACACCTTCTCCTTGACATCTAGGGGCAACCAAAGGAAGATAAAATCCTCTGGTCTCCTTGAGTGAGACAGCAGGTGTATACATATCAGAAAGGCACTGCTCAGAGTAGGAGGGAAACAAAATCCTCATCATGCACCTAAAACTCACTTTTCACATGGAAATAATGGTTACAATGGAAATATCTGGTGTGAGTAAATGTTTAACTGATGTGGAATTTGTGTTCATGTCTTGTGTTGGGTAACGGGAACATGGTATGCACGGGACTTCCCTTGCTATTCGGAGATGCCTGCCGAAGTAGGTAGCAGTAAATGGTCAGGCTGCCTGGCATCGGTTTTTCAAATGGGTCATCAAATTTGGTAAATTTTGATGGTAAACAGTGTATGGATGTTCATCATATTCTTTCAAATTTTCTGTATTTTTCAACATTTTCACAGGAAAATGCTGGTTAGAAGATGCCTATTTACCATGTGTGATTTGGGGCAGCTCAAAGGCCACGTTGAAGGCTCCCCACCCACCTCCACCCGGCCCTAGTCCACTCTACCTCTGCCTCCACTTTCTTTGCCTCCAACCCAATTTAGCTGAAGGGTTTTATTCATATTAAAATGTTCACACGGGGCGCCTGGGTAGCGCAGTCCTTAAGCGTCTGCCTTCGGCGTTCTGAGATCGAGTCCCACATTGGGCTCCTCCGCTGGAAGCCTGCTTCTTCCTCTCCCACTCCCCTGCTGTGTTCCCTCTCTCGCTGGCTGTCTGTCGCATAAATAAATAAAATCTTAAAAAAAATAAATAAAATGTTCACATGGCAAACAGTGTTAGTAATTAGTCAGACTCTATTATGTACAAACGAGTGCCTAATATACATGCTGGTTAGAGGTGATGGAAGGAAAGGACATGAGAGTTTACATGAGACTCCTGTGTGAGAGAGAGGGAGAGGGAGAGGGAAAGCGGCGGGGTTTCTGCAGTGATGTAAATATGGTACCTCTGCACTATCCAATGTGGTAGCCATTAGCCACATCTAACTACTGGGTACTTTAAATGTGTCTAGTGTGACTAAAGAACTGAACTACGGTTGACCCTTGAACAACACAAGTTTTAACTGCATGGGTCCACTTATATATACTTTTTCCTTTCAATAAATACTGCGCAGTACTGTAAATGTATTTTTTCTTCTTTATGATTTTCTTAACATTTTCTTTTCTCTAGCTTACTTTATTGCAAGAATACAGCATATAATACATATAACATACAAAATATGTGTTAATTGTCTGTTTATGTTATCGGTAAGGCTTCTGTTCACCAGTAGGCTATTAGTAGTTAAGTTTTGGGGGAGTCAAAGATTGTATGTGCATTTTTTTTTTTGCAGATTTTTTATTTATTTATTTGACAGAGATAGACAGCCAGCGAGAGAGGGAACACAGCAGGGGAGTGGGAGAGGAAGAAGCAGGCTCCCAGCAGAGGAGCCTGATGTGGGGCTCAATCCCAGAACGCCAGGATCACGCCCTGAGCTGAAGGCAGACGCCCAACGACTGCGCTACCCAGGCGCCCCTGTATGTGGATTTCTGACCACATGGAGCCTCAGCACCCCTAGCCCCCTGTTGTTCAAGGTCAACTGAAATGTTATTTAATTTTGATTAATTCAAATTTAAATAGCCACATGTGGCTAAAGGCTACCATAGTGAACTATGGAGCTCCAAAGGGACATGAGCCCATGAAAGGGACATGAGTCAGAATAACTAGGTTTTATAAGTGAGTTGGTAACCAGAGAATGAACATTTCCTAAGAGAATTAAAAAGATATGTTAAGATATATCATTGGTGGGGAAAGAATGAAAGAGGAAAAGTAGTGGTTCTTAATGGTCCATACTACTAGGAATGCTTGTCCCTGGGTACTATTTCTAATTGGTCAAGTCACAATTATTGCAAAGCAGATCAGCCCAATGTCAAATCTCTCCATATTGTTTATACATACAGCATATATATGTAGTAAATGATGGGCTATTATGACAGGACAGGTGGATTCTAGGAGGTGGGATACATCAATCCTCAGGATCTTTCCAGGCCTACTGAGTCGGTCAAATGCCACAGGCAAGGGGTCATGTCACCCACTTCTCTACCTTGCTTACCCCCATCTCTACCAAAAGCTCAAGAGGAAAAGGCTGCCTCCCACAACCATGAACCGAAGAGCTGCCCCTCCAGGGCACAGAAGTCACTCCCCTGCAGAAAGATGATGCTAGAAACACAAAGGATCAGGAAAAGACTCAATTCATGAGATAGGTCTGTTTGGCCTCAAAAGCTAGAATCTCCAAAGTCTATCTTCTGCCAACTTGATGTATTTATTTTTTTCAGCTTTTCAGTGTCATCTCTCCCGCCTGAACAAAGGACAAGAAAGTGCAGTCTCATCCCAGAACAGACAGAATGGCACAAAGCAGTTGATGTTGCACACTAATGCAGACCCCGGGATAAATCCTCATGCTGGGAGGGGTAAGATGGGAAGGAGGGAACCTAGCAAAGTGAGAGGCAGCTAATGCCCCCAAAAGCAAGAGAATTAAACTAAAATAACATTATTAGCTCAAGTGAGAAGGGGAATCTTCTCAGGGTGTCAGATTAAACAGTTTTGCTCAGTTTTATGTATTTAAGACCCATGTGCACTTTATGGCCTTTGTGGAGTTTAGTGGATTCATATGTTAAATTAAAACATGGGGGCAGAGGAAGGATTGTGATTGTTTCTAGTATTTCTTGACAGAATACAAGGGGCCCTGGACTCACATTTGGGCAGACCGGCCTCAAATCCACACCCTTCCTCCTGGTACTGTCCAAATGCCTGGAGCAATCATTTCAATACCCACCCAATCTCCTACACTGGGTGGTTGTGGCAGCCCTTTGTAAGCAGGATTGAGAATTAAGCCTGAGTGCCCCAATCCAGTGGTTCTCCAACTTGAGTGTGCTCAGAATCACCTGAAGGGTCAGTTACAACTCTCACAGCAGGCCTGGAGTGGAACCTGAGGATGTGCATTTCTACCAAGTTCCTAGGTGATGCTGTGGCTGGTGGTCTGGGGCCCACTCTTTGAAAACAAATGCCCCGTGGAGTTCACTGTAATACAGTAATTGTTCTTCTGTGCGTCTAGAATGGTATTAGCTATGTATCACCTTTGGGAGAATGGAGAAAAATCAGTCACTCAAATCACTTTCTGTAAGACCTTAGTCTCTCATGGATCCCAGGCTGGTGGCCAGGATCGATGGGGAGGAACATCTGAGGTGCATAATGCAGCCTCAAGATACATGCCTTCGTAACAATCCACAATCTCTTGCTGGAGTCTTCCTACATTTGCTCTTTGCTTTACATTTGGACTGCTGAATTTCTTTGTTTTAGGAGAAGTGGCTTTCAAACATGAGCCATGCATCAAAATCATCTGCGAGGCTTGTTAAACACAGATTGCTGGATTGCTGGGACCCATTCCCACGTACAGCATCTGGGGTAAGACCCAAGAACGGCAATTCTAACAGGTGGGAGAGATGCTGCGTATCCTGGGACCATACTCTGAAACGACTGGTCTATTCGTCTCAGCTTTCTTTGTCTTCTACTTCCCTAGCCTCTCTAGTCCAGAGGTCAGCAAATTATGACCATCTGTTTTACTAAATAAAGTCTTATTGCAACACAGCTGCTCCCATTCATTTACGTATTGTCTGTGGCTGCTTTCAAACTACAATGGTGGAGTTGAGTGCTCGCAACAGAGACAGAATAGCCTGCAAAGCCTAAAATATTTACTATCTGGCCCATTACAGAAAAAGCTGGCCATCTCCAGCTCTGGTCTTATTTCTTCCCTTTACACATAACATTTATTAAACATCTTCCATAAATAAGGCACTTAATATACATTTTTGTGTTTTACCATCACAATCATACAGATGGATTCTGGGTCCTTTCTAGATCACAGGGTCGAGCAATTTGCCCAAGGGCAAAGAATCTGAATCAGGACTGGCTACGTGGCTGGTGGAGCCTAACGGATAATGAAACGGTGAGGCTTCTTGTTCCAAAATTATGAAGAATTTCAAGATGATGAGAGCAGAGCAACCAACCAAGTGTGGGGCCTTCTCAGTGCAGGGCCCTGTGTGACCTCACAGGCCACACTCCCATGACCTGAGCAAGCCCCCAGCTCTGACCTGGCCGGCTCTGAGGTCTGGAACTCTCTCCTGCATGGCTGACCCCTGAGGCTCATACACTAGGGCCAGCATGCATTGCCACAGCCAACTACTGCAGTTTTCCTTTGGAGAGGGAATCTTCTTTCTTGAGAAACCACACCAAATCTATTTCCAACATCCCTGAACTATGCCCTTCCTTAGCCCCCACGTGGAAGCCACTCAATAAACATGATTATTTATATTTAAAAAAAACTGCTCTCCTTGTCCCAGAGAGGCTTTAAAATAGCTTTTCTGTAAATTATTGCTGGATTAGTAGATATCAATAACGGCCAAAGTGAAGCCAGACATTGCAGGCATTACTGTTGTAATTCTTCTTCCTTTTTTTTTAAAGACTTTATTTATTTATTTAACAGAAAGAGAGCACAAACAGGGGAGGCAACAGAGGGAGAGGGAGAAGCAGACTCCCCATTGAGCAGGGAACCTGATGAGGGACTTGATTCCAGGACGCTGGAATCACGACCTGAGCCGAAGGCAGACGCTTAACCGACTGAGCCACCCAGGCGCACCTACTGTTGTATTCTACCAAAGAGAAAGCGGAGCAATAAAGACATTATAGCTTAATTTGCCACCACTCAGAATTTTGTGGAGGACCCCAAACTAGACCCCAGTGTCTCCCAATGTGAAACTCGGGGCTGTCTCCCCAAACTCGTGGCAGAGAGCATTTCCATCTGGGCATGCATCCCATGAGTACTGAGGAGTGAGTGACAGCAGTTCAACACCACGTGCAAAGCCAAGCCAGTGATCATCTTAAAGAATGCAGCATCTCATGTTATTTGATCACTATATTCTCTGAGCATTTAATCCTTTCAAATATTTTGCAATCACTTCCTCTAATTACAGAGAAAACACATTGGAGTGATGTGCGTGCTCCGGAGCATCCCCTCCTGTTTCCTTCTCTCTGTTTAATCAAGAATTTGAATCACCTTTCAGCTTCCTAATCCTATAATCCTAAAAGGAATTTACTCTGCTCCAAACCATGCTTGGCGAGATTCTGTACGTAGAACCTGGAGCCCTTGCACGGGCTGTGAGAAGGGAGGATGAATCCTGGAGGCAGGCTTCCCTCCAGAAACTCAGGAAATTTGGGCCCCTGGAAACAATCTCTTCTCGCTAATATTCTGAAGATGTGGACCTGGGATCCCTGCAGCAGGTTTACCCGGAGGGCTCGGTGAAAATTCTAACGTTCTGAGTCTCATTCCAGCCGTGTGAAACTGGAGTTTGGAGACAGGGAATCTACCTATCATCTATCTATATTTAAATTTCCCCAAGTGATTCTCATGGGTACCAAAATTGAGAATCAAGTGGCTAGCTGTCCACATTCTCATTTTATGTCCATTGCATTTCTGTGTTACTCCTAGGAAACTCGCGAGTGGTTGCCATTATACCCTGGTTTAAAGATTATGATTTATAGGGGCGACTGGGTGGCTCCGCCGGTTAAGCGTCCGACACTTGATCTCAACTCAGGCCTTGATCTCAGGGTTGTGAGTTCAAGCCCCATGTTGGGTTCCACACTGGGCATGGAGCCTACTTAAAAAGAAAATTAAAAAAAAAAAAAGCTTATGATTTATAAATATACAGACTCAATTAATAGTGTAGCTAAAAAGACCCTTGATCACTATGGATCATTGCTGTGGGACCCAGAAAGAATGTGAAGGGACTATAAAATGGGCATCTCGATACTTCTAGCCATTCTAGGTTACAGGCAAAGGTGCCTTGCGTTAGTAGCTCATCTGAGTTTCCAGTCAGGGTGTCTGCTCCTCTCATAAGTCTGGGCACTATGACTAGGTTGTACCCACCAGCTTTTCCACAACAGCCAATATTCTACTTACTGCCTCCATATAACACTGGCATGTATGAGAAATCTCAACATTTCGATATCCAAATTATACTAATTCAGCACACCCAGAAGTACATTAAAATCCTTTCTCGGGCCATGGGTCTGTAGTTCTTGTTCAGTGAATATGGTCACCATAACTCGGAGGAAAAGCTCAATGCTGAGGACTCGATTGTCTTCCCACATTACCTCCATCTCCAAAGATGACCTTGTTTTACCACCACACATCTGCTCTTGTTCATCTGCTGCCAGTTACACGTCTGCTCGCTCTTTTCTATTGCCCTATTCTCCGAGAGCAGGAACAGCGTTTCCTCGTTTTCTCCCCTCTCACAGACGCACCTGCAGTGTTTCTCACACAACTCAATTAATGCCATAAACTGGTAAGAGATGATGGCCCCTGCTTGATTCGAGGAACTCATCAGTAAAATGAGCCGATGTGTCCCAGACCACATGCTGGGAGGAATACGGATTTGTAACACACCTTCTCATCAGCCCCGGGTCGCTAAATAGGGCAGACTTTTTTTCTCGGAGCCTCCATATGTTCAACTCACATGGATCAATAGAAACACCATATTGTCTCCACAAAAGCTTTAGATCTTCACCCTTTCTAATATACAGAAAGTCCCAGATTGTCTTTTCTCAAACTCAGTGATGCCCCGAAGCTTCGGGTTACAGTTTGGGAGAGGGAAGGAGCCCGCGGTGAGTTTCATGCCACAGACTGGGACATAACTCAACTATGTGGGTTTTAAATAGTCCCAAGTGGACCTTGCAGAACTCAAAAGCAGAGAAACGCACCAACGCTGGAGCTCAGACACAATGTCAACCTCTGCAGTGCTCTTCTGCAAAAGGCAGAAAATCAAAATTTAGAAGCGCACCGCTGCCCAGCCAGAAGCGAGGCAGAGTCCCAACAGGAGTGAGCCAATGTGCTCTGGGCAACAGCTGGGTAAACACTTCTGATAAAGCCTCACGGTTTTGCTAGAACCTTGTGTGTGTGTGATGGTACAGTTGGGTGGATTGATAGCTGCTTCAATATCTGTAAGCAAAGAGTACTGAGTAAGGACACTGACAAACTGGAGTAGAGGAGTAGGAACACGAGGATGGTGATGAAAACGGTACGAGGTTAACAGGAAGAAGAACACGGATATTCAGCCTGGAGAACCAAAGTTTGGATGGAGATTGGGGAGAATGGAAGATGACTGTTCTCTTCCAATAGATCAAAGGCCAAGGCGTGGAAGAAGGATTGGACTTACACTGTTTGTTCTGGTGGGCAGAAATAAGCTAATGGGTGAAAGGTACCAGGAGACAGATTTCAGCTAAACAGAAGGTGTTTTGCTGAAAATCAGAATGGTACAGAGATGGAAGAAGCTACTGGAAATTTTAGAAGAGGTACAATGTCCTTTTGTCAGAGGCAGTTCTTCATGAGATGAGAAGTCAGAATAGTGGACTTCCCAGACACCTTTCAACTCCAGCTCAAAGATCCCATGTGCTGAAGCCTGTTCCCATCATCTCCCCCATACCACCTTGCTCAACCCACCTGCCAGGAGTAGTGAGTGAAGCAAGTCACAATCAGCCATGGTAAGAGGATCAAATGTTACAGGAATGCAGTGTCCACAAAGCCCTGCTGTGAGGGTACGTTCCTCTCCTATGCTTTCACTGATGGAGTGATGGTGTTCTTATCAGGGCATGTGTGTAGGAAGTGGAGTGAACAGGGAGGAATGGGGAATTGATTTTTGCCCCACCATTATATTAAGTATTATACCAAATCTCTTTAAAAAGGTCTTTGGATTTGCCACTTGATATTAACGAATAACTTATAATACATCCCAAATGATTTTTTTCTTGTTGGCTGGAATAAATAAACCTAAATATTTTAGTTTCCCTGAGAGAAGTCATTTGGTCCTCAAATCATATGCTAAACACTACACTGTTAAGTTTATAAGTCATCCTAAAATACTTAGCCCCTTGTCCAGTTGGAAGAAAAGACAGTGATTTCTGGAGAGATTACACCCTAACACCACCGCCCCCTTCCCACTTGGAGGCAGCGTGGGGTTGTGGAAAGAGCTCATTTGCGAGCCCAACCACCTTCTCCAACAACTTGCTGGGGCACCTCGGGCAGCCATTTCACTTCCTCTGTCAGAGGTTACTGCCAATTCATACCCCAACCATAATCACAGAGAAGACTGAACACCACTTGAATACCTAATTATATTTGAGGACCAAACTCAGAGAGAGAGAATAGATTCAAAATTCATGATACTTTCTGCTGGTCTTAATTTTTCAAAATTCTCCATGACTTGGTGAAAGACTTCTATCCATGGAGTCTGATGTGAAATCATAATTTTTCACTTATGTTTTCAACAGCGAGTTGGGTCTAAATGATCTTCGGTTCTCAGTGGCTGAACTCCATTCAGATTCTCTTGACGGCCCTTTGTTGATTCATGGAGATTTGTGTACTGCACTTGCTTCATTCCTACATATTACTTAATTGAATGAAATGGGAGAATGTGTTTTTTCCAGATGTCTAAGACGACTCTGGAAATAACCATGGAGAGTTAATATTTTTAAGTCTACATCTACATATCACTGTGGACATAGCTGACAGAAATTCTATATGCCTATAATTAATTAACATAATAATTTTCTTTTCCTCCTTATGATTCGCAACTGAGCACCGAGGGGGTCTTTTATGCATACGAATGAAACTTCATGACAATCTAACAAGCTCAGTATTACTACCTCAATTAAGGCCAGTGCTACACTGAGGGGTATAAAGAAAAAAAAAAAAGATCCAAGTAAGGTCACCAGGGACAGGACGAGTCTAGGCATCCCCTGTTTACTAGGGAGGCAAACGGGCAAGTCTCCTCTGGGAGGAATATGTAAAACACATTTATATTTACAATTGCTTCCTGCACGGCTGGCTAAATTAATGTCATTTTGCCAAGCTTCACAAAGGAAAAGAGAGTAGCATTTCCTGAATCCTCTGGCTGGTTCTGGCAAACAGCTTGCGGAGAAGAGCAGTGACTTACTTGAGATGAGTTAGGAATCTATGCGGCTGCTGAACGGAAACTCAATTGTCATTAGAACAGCTCTTTATTTTTAATTTCAGTCCTCAATCACCTCTTTGCTCTCGGAGGTTCTTTGCTTCCACTTTCAGCTTAGTTGCAATTTACGTTCTCGCTGACTACAGATCAAGAATGCAGATCTGAAACTTGGGTGTGCCCTACAGTCTGTTTAACCTTGGAGCAAAGAAATGGACAGTCTGGCACGTTCACTACGTAAGACAGAAACTCTCAAACTACTTAGACTGTAAGGAACAATAAAAACTACATTTTTCATTGTAATTGTACACACATAGCCGTGTATATTGTGTGTCTGTTTCATGTACAATAAAATAAGAATTTTACGAAACAAAATTTGCTTAGTAAGTATGATGCATTTGGATATCCCCACCCCTCCCCCTTCTCCCACCCTCTTTCTTTTCTTTCTTTCTTTCTCTTATTCATTCATTCATTCATTCATTTGCTAGTAGTAACCCACCAGATTGAATTCACAATCTGCTAATGGATTATGAGTCTCCATTTGGGAAAAAAAAAAGTCTAGAGTAAGGAACAAAAGTGAAACACTTTTTGCCACTACAGAAAGGTCACACTGGCGTGAGGAAAGTGCATGGATCCAGTAGGCAGGAGACCGAGGGTCTCTATGCCCACTGACCACCAGCTGGGCACCAATTAGAAAGCAGGATGAAAGCTCCGGGCCAGTCTATTTGAATCTCCCCTCCCCCAGTTACAAGTCGTATGAACTCGAGCAAATTACTGAACCTTTTCATGCTTTAGTTTCCACATCTTTCAGGTGGAGCATTCATTCACAGCACCTTCTCTCAAGGGCTATTTTGAGGATTTGGTGAGTTAATATAGGAAAAGTGCTTAGAATAGTGCCAATGCCTGGCCTTTGGTAAGCAGTCAGTAATGTTATCTAATATTTTTAAAATTGAAGTGATAGCATCTGTTCTAACTACCAAACTGTTCACTTAGGTTTTTTATTTGTTTTTCAGAAGATGGAAGGAATTGAATGGGGAGAAATGACTCCAAGTCGTTCTGGGAACAAGCCTGGTGATGTCATTTGACCACAAGCTCTTTCTGAGTTAGCAATGGTTTCTGAAATAGTCATTCTAATCCTAGATGGCAGAAGCTTTAAGCAGAAACTTAAACAAGTATAAATAAGTATATTTCTATTGGATATTGCTAATAATCACATCACACTGGTCAGGGCCCATTTAAAATACTGTGCCAAATTCTGAGGACGATGTTTAGAGTCAGAGAGACACCAGAGAGTCTATTCTAGGGAAAGGTGACCAGCACTGAGGAAGGGATGGAGACTGTATCATTTAAGGCTTGAGAAAACAAGAGGTATTTAGCTTGGAGATGGGAAGATTTAGGGGAACCTTGATAACTGCTTTCAAATGGTTGAAAAATTATTGTGTGGGTGAGGAAGACAAATTAGTGTGTGGGAGTCACGACAGAACCAGTAGATAGAAGTTTCAATGAAATAGATTTGAACTCTATATAGAGACTAATTTCTAAACAATAAAAGCTGTCTAGCCACAAAATAAGTTGCCTGGCCCCACAGGAAGCTCTCCGTCACTGGAAACAGTCCAGCGGAGATGAGATGACCTAGTAGGTATGCCTAATTGAATTCTTGAATTAGTCCAAAGATCAGATCAGATAGAGCCTCTTTAGAGCTAAAATTCTACATGATGCCACCAATAAATGGGCTTTAAAAGGCCTAAAGCTATGTCCATATGCAAAGTGACATTATTTCAATGCTGGCTGCACCTATCTGCATCACCCAGAGTCTGTGTAAGTCTCCAGAAGACTTTTCGCTTCCCATCCTTAATTCTTACACACGACCAGTCCTAAAGTTCCTGATGAAATAAAAACTTGGGTAGCCATATGATTCTCCATTGACAGAATAGCTTGGTCTTTGTACAACAGAACTTCTTGTCTACAGTGAAGAGCCAAGGGAGTTTTATTTTGTTTTGTTTTTTGTTTTGTTTTGTTTTGTTTCAGCCCTTTAATAGCAAACAAATGCTTTGGAGATAACTTGGGCTCCATGTAAACTGCTCATTCCTTCTCATGCCTAAAAACTGTCAAAATGCTTGAATGTAAAAGGATTATTCGGGATTCACTTTATGAGACATTTGAGCTTCATTTCTGCTGCTTTTTCTCACACTAGAGGACCCAGGATTTCCCTCTCCCCTCAGCTCTGAGTCCGGGTTTCTCATCTTGCAGGTGGGTTTGATTAATATGTCTTTGTCAATCATGTGCAAACTCCTTTGAGAAAGTGAAAAGCAATGTTCAACTGTTCAAAAATAATATCTTTTACAGTTCCCATCTCAAGACGTTTAAGACAAAATTCTCTGTGAAAAGACATGTGACCTAAAGAGGAAAAAAACGCCTCCATTATACAGAACCAAGATCTTCTGGCATTTCTGAAGTAGGCCTCTGGATGGGTCAGATAAACAGGGAAAGGAAAAACAGAAGCTTATCAATAGCCCAGGAGATATGATAAATATTTATAGCCAATTGGGATCACAGAGGCCTCAGACACAGTATTTTGTCTCAGGAATAAGACATTCACACCCTGTGTTAACTGCACAGTTATGGGAACCTCGGCTCCCTTCGGTGGAATAGACCCATTCATGACAAGTCTAGAAGCTACAGCTGGAACAAACCCCATTACATGACTTCCTCTCAAGCCAAGGTTGGGTTATGTTATAACGAGACCCTATCTCCACTCCTGCCTGATGCTCATAGGTATCTGGATAGGGAGGAGGAAGACAGGTGGGGAAGAAAGGATTACAAGGAAAAGGATCAAGAAGTGCTTGGTGAGAAGTAGTGCAATTAACATTGTATTTATACTTATTTATACTTGTTTCATGTCTGTTCTGCTCTAGGAGACCAAGCATTACATTGGAATATAGTAAGTCCACCACAGTGTCTGGACCGAATTAGATATAATATGCACTTGTTATAAATTCTCTCCTCCTCAGCTCACTCTTTTCCATCAAAATCCTGCTCTATCTTCAAGATCCAACTCATCCGGCTTTGCTTCTGTCCACCTTGTGACCTGGCAGACCCCGGGGCACTGCGTACAGCGTGAGACTGCGTCCACGTCTGCAAGGAGAATAGAGTGGGACTGAACACTTCTACCTGAACACTAAGTCTAAGGAAAGGAAACAAATTAATCAGGACTCCATTCAACTGCAGGCCTATTTCTCAAACCAGTTTCCTGGAATGCTTCGCAAACAGTAGGCACGTAATAAAAGTTGCTGATTAAGGTAGATCAAGCATAGGTGATCAAATGAGTGAGTACATATAGTGCTTTTGTTTTATTTCATTTGCACTGATGCTCTCTTCCTTCTTGTCAACATTTTGGCATTTTGTGTTTGCCAAGAACTCTAGACTTGGAATCGGAAGACCCATGTAAATTCCAAACCAGTAGGGTCACTAACTCATACTGGGACCTTGGAAGAATCATTTAATCTCTTGATTTCCAGTTCCTTAGTGTTAAAACTTGGATAAAAGTGATCACCCTGACTAGGCTATGGGTTTGATGTGAAAATTAAATGCAATAATCATTAGGAAATTGCTTTTTAAGCAACAAAGCACTATCAAGTGTCAGATAAGGTGGATAAGTTATAGTCTAAAGGTCATCTCCTCACCTTTCTTCTGTCAGCTGCAGGCTTAGGTTACTTTGGGGGATCCCATAAATTAAAGAACAGAGAAAAATGGGCATATTTGTCCAAATAACAACCTGATAATATATCATTTTAATAGGGCCTACACAAGCATCTCAGAGTGCCCCAAGATTCCTGTGGAAACGGTTTCCCTAGTTTGCAAAACTCCCTCACCAGGCAGAGAGTAAGAGGATAACCTCTTAGATGGAGCAAAACTCAGATGGCAGAAGAATCTAGTAACACTTACAATTAATCACCTTTCTATGTTTTACAAAGGTGTTCTTATCCTGCTTTTCACATAAAAAACAAAACAACTGGATTAAGAACATATAAAACAACAACTCTTCCATTAAATGCTGGGAGAAACTATACTATCCAATAAAGTGGGAGAAAATTTTCAGAGAAATGGAATTTTAGAAGAATTTCTCATGGCCAGTTATTTGTCAAAATCACGGAACAGAGCTTCTCCACATAGAGGGGAATGAATTACTGGCATCTACATTTAACAGGACCTTTACCTGTCCCTTCTATGTACACCTGGACACGCATACACATGTATGAAATCTGTCCTGCGTTAACTGCATATCACAGGGCCCTACCTCAGCAGTTTAATGCAGCACGCTTCAGAGACCCTCCCAGCAGAATGTAACAAATGAGGACCTCAGTTTGGCTCCTCGAAGTGAAGAGTCAGTGCTTTCACATCTGGGAGTCACTCTGGCCACCCCTTAGCGATGCTCGGAGGTCTCGGGGGCAGATGATCACTTGAGCATCAATAGACAGCATTTCTGACATACACTCACCACATGACGGGGCCGAACTGAGCTCTGCAGGGAGTTAAAACAAGCTGCGTTAGCTGATCAAGTCAGTTTTTGGTTGGTCGTCGGTTTTCAGGACTGGCATGAGTAGGGATGGTAGGTAAGGCTCTTCACAACAGCTCTTGAACTTTTAAGGGAAGAATGAACATCGTGGTACAAAGTTAACTTCCTCTTTTGATTCTTTTCCTCCTAGTTTGGCAAGAAAATGGAACATTTTTAAAGCCTTTAGAGGCCTATTGGTGTCCCTGGAGATTAATGAAAGAATCAGAGAAATCCTAAAAGCCTCAGCAAAATTTTTTCTCTCCGTTTTGAAATGCTATAGGGAAAAAAGGTGGGAAGGATGCAGCTTCACAGTAATAGGGGGGAAAATATCAAAAGTTTTTTAGGGAATATATTCGACTTTCAAGTCAATGAAGTCCTGCAGGTAAATGAAATAAACTGGCTGTTTTTCTTCCAGAATAAAAAAGTATGAGAGAGAGAAGCTTCCACTTGCTGGTGAGTGGCCAGGGGTGTTATTTGGGACTCCTTATACTTTTGGGAAAGAATGAGTAGGCATCACTCGGGACATGATCAAACCAACTCTCTGGTCCCCAAGAAGTATCAAAACTAAAGCAGTCAGCTGACTTGACTCCCACAAAGGATTGGCTGCCAACTACTTCCAGACCCACTTTCTTTGCACCTTTTTCTTGGACTTCCGATTTACTATCCATTGGTTTCTATGCTCCAAACCCCTGGGCAAGCTGTCAGTGGCACTGATGTTATTAATCTTCAGTGGCCATGTCAATGACAGTCACAGCTCATGTAAGTCAACACAAGGGCTAAACATAATAGAGGGGCATTAGGCCTTGAGTAGACAAGGTTAAGTCTGAGGAAATGAACAGGCTGATTGTCACCGTTTTAATAAAAGCACAAAGCTCCTTTATCTGCTATATAACTTTTTATTTTGCACCAATGGGAAGCCTATTCCTTTTGGTATGAATTCAATTCATAAAGCTTTAGGGAAGATAAATCTTTAGCTAAAGAACAGAGAGAACTGTATCAGCTTTGAAACACTATTTCAGGGGATCCTGTAAAAAGGTTCCTCCAAGCACTGACCCGAACAAAACAAAACCCCTGAGTGTGCTCTGAAAGTGGCCTATATGTGACATTTGATGAGCTGCTAAGAACACACCTTCACACAGGCAGAGCTAACTCGTTCGCAAGGGGATGAAACCCCTGGTTTGGGTTTCATTAGCTCTACTTCTCACCAACTGAAGTGCGTGGCTGCAGGCTCAGCCTATACAATTCAACTCCCTGGAGGCTTGGTGTAGAAACTTATCATCTTCCCTGGCAGAGAATAGGACCAGCATTCTGGACTTTTCCATGAAGGAAGGGGCTGGGGCTGCCTGTCATCGAGGATGGAGACTGGACGTTCCTCTAATGTGTAAGTTCCTCATTGAGCCCAGAAAATGATTTCCATTATTTGTTGGTTAAGATCTTTTCTAGCTTGGCTCTCCTGTCTTGCACCCAAGAACCCTTCCTTCCCCCGACTGAGCTCTTATATTTTGGAGCCTGGGTCCCTGATACTTGCAGTTGGATCTCCTGCTGCTATTCCTCTTTGTGATCTTCATTTGACCACCTTGGATTAGGCCTTTGACATCCATCTGTTCTCCCCCAACTTGGATAAGTCCCAGGCATCTTGGACAGAGCTGGTCACTGCCTCATTGTATTTTCTGCCTATGCCTTTTCTTGTAGTTACTGGCCCAAGAATACCCATCCTGGGTGTTCACCCTAGAATAACTGATCCTACCTAGTACCTGCTGCTGTCTTCTAATCCTAACGACCTGCTACAGCCCTTGGCCTCAGCCTTCACATGCTCCACCCTGCTTTCTCACACTTGAGCCCTCATTGAGAACAGGGAAAAGCCCTTTGCTCTATCATCTTGTTACTGGAGCTGCTTTTTCTGCCGTAAGAGTAGGAGTCTCTAGTCTTTTCAAGGAGGGAATTCCCACGTAATCTTTTTCAGATCTTGCTCAGAACAGATGGAGCTATGAACACCTGGGTGGCTGGACTGATGTGCCAACCAAGAGACTGGGGACTTCCCCAACTGAGAGCAGTGGCCCAGCTGATGAAGGAGGTGTGATTTCTGTATGTCAATGACTCATGGCCTCAGATGAATGGTGCTAGGCCCTCTTCAGCCATCAAATACCTCCTAAAGGCTCACTGGGCAGGCACTGCAGGAGGCGGGGGGGTCAAAAAGCCTTCTTTTAAATGGCACCTCCCTGTATCAGACAGTTTTCATTGGTCATTTCTAATCCTTCTAGCAACACTCAAAGGGAGTTCATGTCCCCACTTGACAAAGGAGCAAACCAGAGTTAAGTAATGTTCTCAAGGTCATACACCTACTAAAAGGAAGAACAAAATTCAGAACCAGTTCTATCTCACACCAACTCCAAGTTCTTCCCAAATACCACATGGTGCCACTACTCACTCATTCACCAATTTATTCAGTCAGTCAGTCAGCAAACGTCCCTGAGAGTCTATGGCAAACCCAGGGTTTTTGCTAAGTTCAGCGTGGAAGATCCTTCACCAGGAATCAGACGGTCACTTTGGCAGCGCTTAATGGGAAGCTTTCTGGGAGGTTTTAGAAAGCTGTCACTTATGTGGGGCATCAAACAGAACAGTTGGCATCCTTTTAATTAACAATAATAGTAAATGTACAGTCCAGCAGTCTTTCAAAAGGAGAAGTGGTTGCAAGCTATGGAAACTCCTGAAGATGAAGTTTTCTCTGTATTTCCGATGGGCGCTGAAGCTTAAGGGGAACTGAATACATCTGAAAGGTGACGGGGCTCTTTCATCGGAAGCATCGGACAACATCTGAGCATACCCAAGGGCTATAGATTCTAATTTTAAATCGAAACCACCTCTACATATGAATATAAAAGTATATATCAAACTGGGTAAAATATGCAGGCATCAAAAAGGGAAAGGGAAAGGGAAAGGTTTTAATCCAAGTGGGTCAAGGAACGTCTTGTACAAAGTAAGTAAAGATTTAAGGAGCCAGTACTCCCAAGCAGTGAGCTATGAAAGAGCTATACCTATTTGATAGAGAGAGAGTGAGCAGGGGGAGGGGCAGAGGGAGAGGAAGAGAGAGAATCTCAAGCAGACTCCATGTTGAGCATGGAGCCCAACACAGGGCTCAATCTCACGACCCTGAGATCATGACCTGAGCCAAAATCAAGAGTCAGACACTTAAATGACTGAGCCACCCAGGGGCCCCAGAGCTATATCTATTCTTAAAACCTTCAATTATATCCTATATAGCCTCTGGAAGTCAGATCTCTAAGGGATGGGGTGGCATGGGATAGGATGGCATGGCATGGGTCGGGATGGGGTAGAATGGAAAAGCGTAAAATACTAGAGCTGGAGGATGACTTCTAAGGCACCACACGCCTCCATTTGGTAAGGAAAGCGAGACACGTGACTTGACTGACAGTTGGCGTGAAAGCTATATCTGCGGCTTCTGGGGGTGCAGAAAAGCTAAAGGCTGATTTGATTCTACTTGTGCTCAGCTGTCATCTTGAGGTGACAAGGAAACTAAGACACCCACCTAGGCACTGAACTTAAAAGATAGAGACTCAGATTACCCACATTACCCTATTTTGGAAGGACCTCTTCAAGGTGCCAGCAGGGTCTAGCATCAGGGACTGGAAGAAGCTTTCTTTGAACAAGAGTATCTTCACTAACACATTTTTCCATGTATCATCTTTTGGCAAACATATAAACTATTTCCCTAATGGTACACTTTGAATTACTCCAAGTTGTTGGGGATCCCAGTTTCATTTTTCCAATGACCTTATTTTGGTTTCTGAATCTAAAGTGAATTTGAAAAGGTTCTGGGCCCCGGTCTGGGAGTGGGGATTGCGGCCCCTAGGCTCTCAATGCTGCCACTGGGAACCTCCTAGGGCTCACTTCCCTCACCTGCACAGCAGGTGTTTGCTTGGAAAGGGTGGCAGGGCAAGAGACACATAGAAGGCAATGTCTTGGAGAAACGCCAAGCTTGAGAGGTCTCCCAATCACGTGTATTAAGAAAATACTCTGTCCCAGGCAGAGCACTAGGTCCCTAACATGCACACTCAATCATTCCTGACACCAGGTGAGGTGAGTATTGTTTCCTCCATGGTCCACGTAAGAAAACTGAGGCTCAGAGAGGTCATTGAACTTGAACGAGATCACAAAGCTAATAAGTGCTGACATGCAGTCTCAGGTCTCACACCCGGACCTGCACCTGCAGAGCCCCCTTTGCTTACTGCCTTCCTTTCGGATGCTGCCCCAAAGCACCCGGAGATGGGGCACTCACGAGGCACAGCAGGTAAGCCCCTTCCCTTGCTGGGAAATTCTTCCTGAGTAAACCAGAAATATGCATCTTTGAACAAATGGCCATTGGTTTTAGTTTTCTGTTGGGGAACAATTAGTTTTGCAGCGATTCTAAATCTCTTCTCTGTGTAGGACAGAAATGCACAGAAATACATACACGGGTAAACAATACCAGCTACCCTGCCATCTTATGTCTGTGGACAAGAGAGCAAAGGACAAAAGGGGGGAAAGGTTTCAGAGTTTAAAGGTCATGGTGAAGCCCTGCTGTCACTTTACCACTCAACGGCTGTAGACTTCGAGCAAATGCATCTCTTCATCTGCCTCCACCTCTACTTTTTCTTCTGTAAAATGGAGTAAATTATCTTTGGCTATTGCACAGGCTTCTGGGGCTCAAGAAGGTATATAAAACCACTACATAAATACAAGCTATTTTTGTTGTTCATATCCTGTATACGGGTTGAGAGCCTAACTCCATTAATTTCACAAGTGCGAGGAATAAAATACCTTTTTAAAAAGTCTCTCTGGTCACAACTTTTGGTAGATGGTCCTGTACTGAGTGTAGATGCGTTCACACGTGAACAAACATTCTGATGAGCAAATCAAGACTGATACAGGTTTAAGGATAAGAAGAATCACTACGACTGGTATAAGGGCCAAGTTTTCCTTCACTCGCTGGATTGTTTGTGGCATTAAAAAAAAAAAAAGATATAGAGGAAGATGGGAGATGATTACTTGCCGCAGGAGGAGAGTTGAGTTTCATGGCTGAGCTATGTTAGTGACTCTGAGACTGGCCCAGCCGGAAGGGGGCAGACACACGCTCACACCCCACGGAGATGACTTTTGATGAATGGCATCTTGGAGCACCCTGCTCCTGGTGGAGGCTGCGTCGCCAAGCCAGAGCCGTCCTCCGAGTTCACCTGTGAATACATGATCTCTCCAAAGTCAAACAGATCCCTGAATCCTTTCCAAGTCGTGCCGATGAGGAGGCTGGATGGAGCCGCTTCCTTCACTGTTGGTTGTCGAGTTGCCGATGCGGAGTCCACAGGGCATGATTTGATGCCTGCACCTCCATTTAATGCTTTGTATGTTATCTCGTGATTTCTGAGGACCACTGCTGTCCCCAGGGGTTTGCAGGAGACAAGCTCTGCCTCTTATCTGGGAGCCAGGGACATTATCTAAACAGCTGCCACCTGCAGAAAGGCTGGTGTCAAACCAAATACACTGGCTGAAGTACCTTTTTTAGGGGAAACAACACATATGTGCATGTGTGTCCATGCACACACACACACACACACACGCACACACTCCTGGAATGAATCATTTGCAAGGCTGCCAAAGCCCATAGCATGAGCCATGCCATGCTAACCTGATATCCTACGGACGTCTCCCCTGTCCCCACGAGATCCCGTGTCTGCCTTCCTATCTAAAATAGGACCTGCCCAATGCCGGTCTTGTGGGCAGGGAGCCTTCAGCAGCAGCTGGGAGAGGGAGCGCCGGGGGAGCCCAGAGCCACTCGCTTGGAGTCGCTGGCAGCTGTCTTTGAATTCGGGAGAATCCTTACTTCCCCAGGCAAAGGGACCTTTATCGTAGTTGGGAAAGAGGAAGAGGCAGGTTAAAAAAAAAAAAAAAAAAAAAAAAAGATGACACAAAGGTTGCTTGTCACAAAGCAGAGAGAATAGCTTCCCATTCTCCTCCAGGCTCTGGCCTCAGATGACAGCTGAGCACAAGTGGAATCAAATCAGCCTTTAGCTCTTCGTCTGCACCCCCAGCAGCCCCAGATAGAGCTTCCACGCCAGCTGTCAGTCAGGCCAAAGCGCTCAGTAAATGCCCATGATTAGCGCCTTCCTCAATTGGGAGTGTAAATGGAGAATCACAGCTCACTCCCCAAAGTAGCTGGAGCCACACACCCATTAATTTCTACGGAGCCAAATGTAACTAGAAAATGAATGTTCCTGTACACTCTCCAAATTTTATTTCCCTTGCTAAAATGTTGGGGGGGAGGGATATCTTCCTCTTATGATCTCGTCTCATATTTGAAATGATCTGTATGTTTGACATCCAACCAAATGATCTCCAAGGGAGACAATGAAGGCCCCCGCACCCCCATTCGCCAGTGTTTAAGGCTTAATGAACTCTTGGCGAGTTCTCTCCTCCCAGAGCTTCACGTTTGTTATTACTGTTTAATGGTGATCTGTCCAACACTCCAACATGCCAAGAAGCCTTTTGCTTGTAATCAGAAAAAATATATTTATTTACTGGTTGCGTAATCTGGCCAGGTTTTCTGGAGATCGCCAAGCTCACTAAGAACCGCCACACCCAGCTGTGCTCTTTATATTTAAATCCAGGCATTTTCCAGGGAGAGGGGCGCTGGGTCCAGCCTGCCCGGCTGCTCCCGCCTCCACTGCAGAGATAATCTCTCTCAGCTGTGTATGAATCTGGACTGAGAGGAGTACGTTCAGAGCTCGAAGCCTTTGGGTGCAAAAGATGCTCTACAGATGCACATTCAGAGTAAACAAAACCCATCAGGCCCCTGCAAGAGTCCGACGCCTGATTGCACTACACACATCACGGTGGAATCTGCAATCGGCAAAGTAATTGGTGTTATTACAGCTGATGGGGGATTTCTGATGCTGCCCGAGCTCTCCTTTGAAATAATACTCAGCCATTTAATTTGTCCAGCTCTCGTTTGGCTGATTGCTCTTTTCTGCTGGAGTTTATCAAGAATGAAACGCGCTGTCTCTCCAGACGCCTGTAGGCTGAGATTTCAGAGGCATTTCTGTTTTCTACAACCCCCCCCCCCCCCCCCCCCCCCCCCCC
>NW_024424230.1:27942000-28032620 GCF_017311325.1 Ursus maritimus
TCCCCCCCCCCCCCCCCCCCCCGCCCCGCAACTTGTCTTACGGGCCCCATGCTTTGGTCTCCTGTCACAAGATGCCAGTTTTGCAGGAGGTTGGAGGCGGGTGGGGGGGGGGTGTCAAACTTCAATTTAATTCAAAGCTGCCTACCTCTGGTTCCAGCTCCAGAGGTACTGGAACACGCCTGTTAGACCATAAAACGACGGTGAAAGACAAGTAAACCTCCAAAGATTTGGCTCTACTAAAGAAGGCCCATGAAATTTGTTAGGTCCAAAAATCAGACACATAATAGACGACACCTTCATTATAACCACAAGGCTAGAAGGCATTAGAGAAACATAAAAAAGTGGATCTGTGCATTTTTGTGTGGGTGACCTCTTTACACCCCTGGTATCCGCGCATGCATGCCTAGAGTGGGTTTTACAAACACTTACCGAGCACGTACGTTTTGTCGGAAGCATGCAGACTCTTTCCTTTACACGACGCTCATCCCCCACCTCATTCCTCACTTTGGCATTTCTGCTGCTACCCAGAGGAAGGGCAGGAAAGCCAACTTTAGCCAGCTGTGTTTTCCCACAGTACAGACGAGGCTGGAATCTAGGCAGAGACCTCTCATTTCCATCAGCAAGCTACTTGCCCTGCAGTGATGGACTGCTTACTGGAGATAGCAGTGCTACGGCCAGGGTGCCCCTCTTCCACAGATGCCCTGTCAGTCCGATGGCCCACGAAATCTAGAACCCACAGGCTTCTTGAATCATGCCTTGCCTCACTTTTAATATAGGAACAACTGAATTTATGGATCTGAAAGTCATCGTATAAAATCCCCCAAATCCCCGATCCCTAACCCAGTCCCTCTGAACAGCCCCCGTCCAAATGCCCTTTGGTATAGTTCCTCGCTGACTCTTCTGGGCGCTAAGTCACTGTGCCTATGATTCTTCAACATGGTTAGAGCCAAAGCAGACATCCAGAATTATGCCGAGGATCACTGTACGAAGGGGGTTGGTTCAGATGAGGTGATACTCTGGTGCTTGAAAAAGCTCTTGAGACATTTATTTAAGATCGTTTTTTTAAAAAAGATTTATTTATTTTGTGGGGGAGGGGTAGAAGGAGAGGGAGAGATAAGCCCAAGCAGACTCCACACTGAGCGTGGATCCCCACACGGGGCTCAACCTCACGACCCTGAAATCATGACCTGAGCCAAAACCAAAAGTCCGACTCTCAACTGACTTTGCCACCCAGCTGCCCCTATTTAAGATCATTTTAATAAGTATGGCTAGTTCTTCTCCATGGGGAAGAGAGTATGTTAATTCAGAAAGTGCCATGGCTGGTAGGAGAAGGAAGCAATCAATGAAGGCACTTCTGGGTGTTCTTGTCTCCCAGCCAGTGGTTCCTCTCCAACCCTTATCCGTTCCTGTCCATCTCTACCCTCCTTCCTCCCCTTCTAGGGTCATTCATTCGGGGCCAGAGTGTCTGCCATTGCTCCCTCTGATTGGCAAGCATCATACACCAAGTAATGAAAAGATTATGAGGGGTCCAGATTTTTTGTTTGGTTTTTATCTTTTTTAATTCTTTGGCAATCCCAAATTCTAGCCTAGAGCTGCAATTTGTGCTCAAACCTGACTTGAGCAGTCCAGGGTCAATTCCAATTACGTAACTTGTAAGAGTAATAAGCACTTTGGCGCACACTGATGAAGTGCTCACCAGACACCAGACACTATCCTTCGAGTTTATCTATTCAATCCTCCCCAAAATCCCATTGGAAAGGTACCCATCTCTCACCAGTGAGGAATCTGGGCCACGGAAAAGGGAAATAACTTGTGGCAGTCACACAGCTGGTAGAGAGCAGACCTGTGATTCTAACTTAACAGGTTGCGCCCAGCACTGGTGCCCTTAACTACCAAATGATAAAGCAACAGGAAATGTTCCCCGTGCTAGATACTGGATACAGAAGAGTGGGAGAGGTTTATGTTCTATTTCTAAATAAGCATCCATTGTTACTAGTTACAATAATAAAGATGACAACAACATCACCTCAAGTTTTTTCGTCTCATGCATCACTGGCTCGGGATACATGTTGGTGGCTTTGCCAGAGGTTTTGACAAATATTTCTAGGAAGGTGGGAGATGCAGAAGGAAACTCAGGTGCAGAGGTGGAGGAAGGAGATGGTCATTATCAGGGAAATATCAGAAAGCCAGGGAGAAGGTTGTTTGCAGGCTTAATGCAGCCTCCAGACACAAGCCAGCAGATGGCTAGAAGGTGCCGCTCGAGGACTGCAAGCTGTTCCACTAGGAGGGGCCCTTCTCCTCCAGGAGGGGGTGGGGGTCTCCTGACACCTCTCCATGGATCCCTTTTGTTTGGAACAAAGTGGTAGGAAATGGTTGGGTAGGTGGGTGACAGGACAAGAGGGCTGAAACGTGAGCCAGGCAGTATGCTTGGAAAGAATTTAAAAAGCGAGTTGGAGGGCTGAGCCTTCTTTCTTTCTCATGAGGCAGGCTTGAAAATACTCTGCTAAAGGAAATACGAGGAGGACACCTTCTTTCAAGTCCTAAGGTGGTCTGTGAATTTGCATTTCCTGCATGTGAGTCACTTCTAGATCTAAAAATGTAAAGAACAAAAGGATGCATCATTTTAAAATCTAGACACAGGGAAATCTGACACTGTAATCCACGAATCCACTAATAAACACTAATAAACACACACATTTGAGATACATCACCAAATGTTGATGACCCCTGGCCTCAAAAGCAAGCATTGCAATAGGGAAATTTTTAAGCTCCCATAGCGGCCCCTTAACCAAAAGGACTGGAGAGAAAAACAAGAATAGGAAACTAGAAACATGAACACAGTGGAAGAAGTCACAAAGTAATAACGTGTTGAGTCTCAAGGGAGGATAGAAATCATCCAATACTATACCTTTGTTGCTAAGGTTTTTGTTTTTGTTTTAGATGGGAAGATGACAGTTAGAAGAGAAGAGAATCCTATTCAAAGTTAATCCCCACTGGTTGGCTTCACTTTGGTTATATTTCTATTCTGAAAAGTTGAGCTTAAATCAGATTTTGAAAGGCTCAATCATTTTTAAATATGCTAGCAGGGATAACTTATGTTGATTCCTTTGATAAAGTGGAAAAACTTTCTGCATACGAATAACTTCTCCTTTCCCAACACCCACCTGCCATCTATCAATTTTCCTGGTGTGAGCTTCTGCACATTAGGTTTGTTTTAAGTTCGGCCCACCTGCATGAGGCCCTCAGATGGTCAGAGAATCTTGGAAGAAACAAAATATTCACCAAAGTCTAAAGAGATTTAGTATCCCAGGAGAACTTATTAAAACTTCAGAATATTCCACTGAAATGCCAGACACTCTGGAAATACCTGGAGAACTTCTTTCTCCAGGACCAAATGCCAATGCTCTGTTGTCGTTGTGTTTTAAAACAGAACATTAAAAACACTGTCAAGGCAGACAACGCAAAAGGCACACCTATAGATGAGGCTGACGGGTTCACATAAGAAAAGTAATAGTGTCAGCTGCGTTCAGGGTAGCTGTATGCACGTGAGCACAGCATTTTTGTTAAAGATGCTCTGCTTCGTCAGAGATAGCCATGTCTGGAAAGATAAATAATTAAGTGGGTTGCCTTAGGAATTACGGGAAAGGATCCGAGTTTTGTGTAGGTATCCTACAAATAGAAAGACACCTTTACAGGTGGAGCCATTCTGGGGAGGGAGAGGGGACATTATTTGTAATACAAATACATTCACATGAGCTCACAGAAACAGGCAAAGAAAAACAAGAGTCCAGAGCCTATCCTTTTGATAAAGCTAGGAACCTGTGTAATTAGAGCAGAGCTTCTCAAACGATTATCAATGAATGACCAGATATTTTTACCCCGACCCATAATTTTGTAGGATTACTTTGGTAAAATACTATAAAGATAAATCAGTAGGAAAATGATCACATGCTTGATGTTATGGAAACATCGAGTGGCTACAAAGGTTTCTAAATATTCTATTTCTAAAAGAATCTCATGCTGGGCCAATGACACACTGGACAGGCCAGCACTAGTCTGCAGCCCACACTCTGAATAGTATTGAACAAGGAGCAGAGGTACAGAGCGGCTGATAGAAGGCAAGCCAGAAGAAAGGTCTGGAGAAAAGCAACCTGGCTCCTCAAGTCAGGGGACGTGGTGTGTTGGCCAACCAAATGCATTCTCTTGGGGTAGTACTGCAAAGCCAGCTCTGTTTAGATATCTTTCTGAGTCCAGAAAAAATGTCTAGGCAGCAGAGGAGACCAGAAGCCCAAACACTATCAGTAGCTAGTTTAAAATACTGGGCAAGTCTCAGCTGTTGAATGAAAGCAGCAGAGGGAGTGTATGGGCACAGGCTTTACAGAATCTAAGCTTCGCTGTGCTTCCTCTGCGTGGATGGTCATTTCTTCCCTGTTCAAGGGGCCTGATGTGGGGGTTAGGGGCTGCGGGGTGAGGGAAGCACACGGCACGTTCCAAGCACAGGGGAGACACTATTTCAATGTGGGGCCTTTACCTTCCCTCCTCTTCAAGACTCTCTCTCTCCTGCAGTCTGATCTAGAAAGCGAGGAGGTTGACGTAGGTCCTGGGGAGCTTCTGCAAACACCACCCGGACTAACTGAACGGTCTGAGACCTGGCTCCTGTAGTTTTGACAAGCCGCCCCCCTCCCCCCAATTACTCCCACCTGCACTCAAGGTTGAGAACCACTCCTCTAGCTGCTCACTAGCTTCTCTTTCTGTTTTGAAAGGGGGGGGGAGGGAGGAAGCACCAGTTGTGGGACTTCCTTAGGTACTTTTTTTTTTTTAAAGATTTTATTTATTTGACAGAGAGAGACAGCCAGCGAGAGAGGGAACACAAGCAGGGGGAGTGGGAGAGGAAGAAGCAGGTTCCTAGGGGAGGAGCCTGATGTGGGGCTCGATCCCGGAATGCCGGGACCACGCCCTGAGCCGAAGGCAGACGCTTAACCGCTGTGCCACCCAGGCGCCCCTCCTTAGGTACTGTCTTGCTTTGGAATGATTCTTCCCTAAATGGCAAAGTAGCTATTACGTGGCGAATTCAAGACAAGCCAACCTGTTTTCTCATTGCAGTGCGTCTGAGACAAGAGACGACATGGAGATCTCCCTCCGCCTCAACTCGGTTCCCTCCTCTGGAGAAGGGGCAACAACCTTCACGATTCTGTATTTGGGAGTTTGGGAAGGACGGGAATGAGAACAGCAGAAATTCTTTGCCAAGATGGAAGTATGCACAATGCTCTGCAGCTGTCCCCTCCACCACTCTGAGATAGGCGGGCTGCGTTTCCCTGGAACCTGGCGAAGTTCAAGAAAACTCAACAGAATGTACAAAAGTAAAGAGGAGGCTGCTCGCCGTGTATTACCAGTGGTCGGTCTGGGTTTGACTGATCTTGCGGCATGGCTAAGCTCTGATTCGAGGTGGCGCGGCAGAAGTGGTTTAGGACACTGAAGTTTGATCCAGACTGCCTGGCTTCAAATCCCAATTCTGCCACGTAAGGGCTTTGTGACTTTGGGACAATATTTTTACTGATTTCACAAAGATGTTGTAGAGATTAAATGCTATAATACATGTAAAGTTCAGAGAACACTTCCTGGCCTCTGGTATACTCTGAGTAAGTCCTTGTCACCTGGACACTCAGCCAAAGGCAGGCTGAACATGTATTAACACCAACGCCTGTTGAGTCCAACAGGGGCTGGATGCTCTGGAAAATCCAGAAAGACAGGCAACTTAGGAACTCAGGGATTCATGCTAACAAGAAAGTACCCGGGAGAAAACTCTTAACTCTTGAATCTGCCCTGCTACTTCTCAGTGTCGGAGCAGCCGTCTGTGGCAATCGAAAACACAGAACATCACGGAGCCATGGGCTACTATCATGGAGCCATGGGCTACTGTCATGGCCCCTTCTCTGGAGATGGGCACAGTTAGGGTATCTTTCTCCTCAGATACTCCATGGCTTTCTCAAAAGCAGCTTTTCCTCACAAAATATTTGAGGTTCTTGCATTAAAAACTTCTGGGTTGGGGCGCCTGGGTGGCTCAGCTGTGAGCGTCTGCCTTCGGCTCAGGTCATGATCCCAGGGTCCTGGGATCGAGCCCTGCATCAGGCTCCCTGCTTGGCGGCAAGCCTGCTTCTCCCTCTCCCACTCCCCCTGCTGGTGTTCCCTCTCTTGCTATCTCTCTCTGTCCAATAAATAAATAAAATCTTTAAAAACAAACAAACAAAAAAACTTCTGGGTTGGGACTCATGGAGCCCAGGACGTCATGCAGACTCCCCTGATGACACATGAGCAGAACTGATAGTTAGGCCCGAGGAAAATGGAGTACAGTTCATTTAAGGATAACAAAGCTCTCCTCCTATGAACACTGGACCATAATCATTCTTAATCCAGGGATGAACACTGGAGCTTCTAAGCCTGTACTTCCTTCTGGGCCCCCATTTTGGTTAATGGTACCCCTATTTCTCCAATCAGCCAAGTATTTGCTGGCTCCACTTACTGTGTATACGTCTCAAATGGACCCATGGTACAGGCTCATTACTGGGTCCCTTCTTCACTTCATCCTACCTACTGCCTCTGAGGTAATTGTCTCCCCTCATAGCACTGGCTCTTCCCCACCCTCAAACCTTCACCGGCTCCACCCTCAGATGGATTATAAAATCTAAACTCTGGATCCTGATTCATATGATTCAACTGTAAAATGACATGTTAAGATGATCAGAGAAATCTGAATACAGACTGGGTATCAGAAAATATTAAGGAATTCCTGTTACTTTTGACAGGTGTGATAATGGCACTGTGATTGTGTGTATGTGTGTGTGTGTGTGTGTGTGTTTAAACCCTTATTTGTTAGAGAATCTTACTGAAGTATCTATGAGTGGAATAACATGATGGCTGGAATTTTTTTTAAAACTCCCCCCAAAACTTAAAATTATAATTATATACATACAAAATTAGATCTACCTGTATAGAGAAAGACAGACAACAGATATACACATCCCTATCTATCTATCTATCTATCTACCTACCTACCTACCTAGGAGTATAGATACAGTAAGATTGGCAAATAGTAATGGTAATTATTATTGAAGCTGGCTCAACAGTGAGCTGGGAACCAATGACCTCAGCCCCAAAAGCTGACTCTCAAAGACTTTGCGAACAGGTTGTTAAACCATTGGCAGCTTAGAATTGTCATGGTCGGAATATTTATACCACAGAGATCAGCAAATGCTACAAACCAGGGCTTTTGTAGCAACAAACCACTGATGTTGGATAACAGATAGTAGAAGTTGGATAATATATGGAGGTTTATTACACCTACTTTGGTATAAATTTGAAACTTCAATAATAGTTCAGTTTTGAAAAAATCCAACTATTTCCCCAGACATTTAAGAGCTTCTGTAACTTGGTTCCAACTTAATTTTATCTCTAGTCCAAGTCTTCAGAACATTCCCAAGCATCTCCACCCTTGCTTTGGGCTTCACCCTGCTTCCCCAGCCATGGAATAAGTTCACCACCTCACTATCACTGTCTTGGCCCAGGTACAATGACACCTCTACCTGGAAGACTTCCTAGCTTGCTCTATACAGACACATTTTCTCCTTCCCCTGAATTCTGAAATAATTTAACCTGTAGTTCTCTAATGCAAGAAAAAACTGAATTCACTGTGTGTGGCAGGCATCAGGCTAGGTGCTTTCACCACGTTGTCCCATTTGATCCTGACAACTATCTGTGAGATAAGCGACTGTAACTTTTTTGTTTGATAAGGAAAGCGAGGACTAAAGACATAAGGTAACTTTCCCAGGGTCACAAAGCTGGTATCAGTGGCAGAACATTACAGAATTGACGAATTCTGGGGAAGCATCTGCACAGCAGGGAGCCCCACATAAAGGTCTCCATGGGTGCTTTTGAATAAAACGGCAACTTGGTGACAGAAAGCCGTTTTCTCAACATTGAAAAATGTCTTCCCGTGGGTCCTGATGTACTCCCTTCTCACCTTTCAGTACAATATACCCTTGGCCATAAGAGCAATGGACCGTTTGGAAATTCCTTAAAAATGGCTACCCTTGATAGGACAGCTATTACACTTGCCCCACAAAATCCTGTCACAAGGCACACAGAAAGTAAAATTCCATTTTTTCTAAAAGAAGTATCCTCCTCTTGTCTGAGACAATGGGGAGTCTATAAAGTAGGTGAGAACCAAGTGCCTTAGTGGGCTCTCTCCTCTGGAGGGAATGCATCTTTTCAAGGTCACTTTCCCAGCACCGAGGCTGGACCTGTGAAACCCCGCGTCTGAGTGTGGGCCCCATGCTATGATTATGTCTTCGCCGCATTCCCCACCTGGGCTCTTGTAAAGGTGCACACCAGTACCCACGGGCACATTCACAGGGACACTCCACTGCGAACGTTAAGAAGGCTTCACAACAGGGCTCGTGGGTGGCTCGGTCAGTTGAGGGGCTGTCTCTCGGTTTTGGCTCAGGTCATGATCTCAGAGTCCTGGGACTGAGCCCTGAGTCAGGCTCCGCTCTCAGTAAAGAGTCTGCTTAAGGATTCTCTCTCCCCCTCTGCCTCTGCCCCTCCCTTCAGTCTCACGGTATCTAATAAATAAATAAATATTAAAAAAAAAAAATAAAAGAAGACTTCACACCCCGGAAGGAGCCAAGAGACAAAGAACTAAGTGCCAAGAAACCTGGGATGCCCCTGGTATCCTAGATGAGGGCAATGGATTCAGCATGGCCTAGGATTGCTCCTGGAGATCAGCCCGCAAAAGTCTAGCAAGGGGGAAGTGGTAAATATGTGATGGGACCAGCAAGCAGACAAAAATGGCCAACTGCTAGAAGATTCTTCAGTGACACGGAAAGCATGCAAACAAAGCAGAAGGTAACAAAAGGCATATAAAATATGATATCACATTTTTAAAAATCCACTAGATGCATATATTTTGATATGTAACAAAGACTGTAAGACTATACCCCAAAATGTCATTATCCAGATTTCTGAGGTGGAGTAAGAGGAGATTTTTTATGTTTTTCTGTACTTCCTAGATTTCTTAAGCTTTTTTTTTTTTTTTTAATAATGTCCATCACTGCACAGGTTACAATTTTTTTTCCTTGTGATGAAAACTCTTAAGACCGAGTCTCTTAGCAACTTTCAAATATACAGTATTATTAACTATAGTCAGCATGCTGCACTTTATATCCCTTAGGCCTGTTTCGTTTACAACTGGAAGTTTGTACCATTTGACTCCCTTTACACATTCCAATTGCTACAGTGAATACTTATAGCTTTTATACTGGGGTGAAAAAAGATTGGTGGATTTTTCTAATGGGAATAAGATGTTTGCTTTTATTCTCATGGGGGGTGGAGAGGGATGGTCCGGCAAAAGGGGATGAGGGTCCTCATTTCCAACCATCCAAAGACAAGAAGAAAAGGAGACTTGCTGTGTTTGCTCCTTCAAAAGGTAAAAGAACAAGATAATAGAAAATAAAGATGTGTTTTGGGTGGCAACCAAAAGGAAGAGAAGGGCCTAGGGGGTTTAGATGTGAATTTCAGAAGCTTTTCCACCTGTGCCTTTAAAACTTGCTGAGAACAGCCACCTGTCAGCCCAGGCCTGACGCTGGGAGGCAGTTCTCCCCTGTGCGGTGCAAAGGCCAAGCACACCAGCCCCGGGGAGAACACCACTGCTCTCCCACAAGCCTTGGAAGCATAGCATCTGCCGGCAGACTCTTCCTTGGAAGTAATGTGCTTATTTCCAGGAATGGGCATGCTGTCTTTACAAACCAATCATCACGGACAGAAAGACAGTCACTTCCTTACCCTCCTCTTCTCTATCTGGATGCACAAAGTACAGAGACAGAGAGACAGAACAGTCTAGTGCAACATTAGCTGCGGCTCCACACTGTCAAAGCTGCGGACCGTGGAAGATTAGTGAGGAAATTGTGGCTCTTTTCCCTAGGCGGCTGCAGCAGGAACAGGCACCAAGGGAGGGAAAACCCTTTATATGCATCTGATAGGTGTGAACCCTGTGAAAGCTGACAGGCCTGACTGCAGTGACCTCGGGGGGCCTGGGGGTCCTCGGTGTCTCAGTGAGTTCCCCTCCTGAAAGTCCACCACACTTCCTGGAAGGGAACGTGTCCATGAATTACTGCAGACCTCAAGATGTGTGGGGCTCAGTTTCATCTGAAACTAAAAGAGAAAAATAACAACAGAAGCCAACAATTTGGTGCAGTGGGGCTGAGAGAAGGCAGCCCAAAAAGCATGTGGGCAGCATTTTGTTTCTGTTCAGTAAAGCACCCAAAAAGGGTGGTGTGAACTTGAGATACATCCGGGCCTTTTTGATTTAGGAATAACACTGGAGAATTAACTTTGATCTGGGCCATACACTCTGGCCACAAGATTCCCAGGACTTCCTGGCCTCGGGAACATGTATCCTGAGGAGTGAAAAATATGCATTTATGTCTCCAGCCTCAGGGGAACGACACAAATGGAATACTGTGGAAAGGTCAGGCAGTTCGAACCAGGGGAGTGAGCCATCCGTACCAGCTACTGTGGGTTATCTGTGGGAGCACAGAAGCTACCTTTCTAGCATCATGGCCTCAAACATTATGGACATACCCCAACTATATTTAACTTTTCCTGCCCTTAACAACTCACTTTAAATCTAATATATAGAAATGTGGCTCAACAAACATGGCAAGAATATGACCACCTCAGAAAAGATGGATGCCAAAACCATATACACCAAATACACACACAGACCCCTTCCATACACTCAGTCTCCACGTGTGCCTTTTCAAGCCACAAAACATCACACAAGCCTTTTCTCCTCTTTATTTTTATAAATTTTTGGATAAAAATGAATCTTTAGCTGGGATTCCACTGCGTGTGAGTGTCGCCGTGGACGGGGTACGGGTCAATGTTGATTTTCTTTTGTTTCACATTCCCTTAGCTCACCTGCAAATTTGTGTGAATCTGTGTGAATGTGAATAGTGATTATCAGTTGTCAATAGTTGCTAGTTATCTAGTTTTAAAACCTCTTGCATCAACAATGGATCAACAAGGATCCACAGAAGGACGCCACACCCTAGACCAGTGCAAGGATTCATCTTTGACGCTCACCCTTGGAGCCCTTTGTTCTGTTCATTCTCTTTCTCAAACCCCTCACTTTCCACTCTTTGTTCTTGTCCCCAGCTCTCTGTGTGAGGACCCTGTTCCTCAGTGCCCCTGCAGTGTAAGGGGACACACAGGATGCACCACATAGAAGTATAGTGAGGGCCTGGGGAGCTCTTGGATGTGAAACAGATTTAAAGAAGAAAACATTGCCAAATATATGGAATTCTCGGTACTAGAAAACGACTTGTGCTGTCCCAGAAGGTGTCTGCCAGGAGTGATGGTATCGCCCCACAGAAGTACGAACAATGGGAACCTGAGGGCAGGCCCTGGGTTGGAAAAGTGACAGAAAGAGGGACAGGGGCAGGGACGGAGGGCCACAGCTGCCTCTCCTGGGTTTACCTCTCTTTGTACACACGCTCTAGCTCCACTGGGGTGTGTGGGGAACACAAGGACCTCGGTGTGTCTGCTGTGTATTTGCGTGTAAGTGTGTGGAAGCTCACGTGCTCCTGCATTGACAGTAGTCCCCTTCCAGAGACAGTGAGGGTGATTTTCCATCTTTACCACTGCCGAGGAGATCCTCAGAGGGCCCCTGATGACCTCCAAACAGCATTCTGGCCAGAGACGATGGTGGCCTATTTCCCACCCATGATCAGCAAAACACAATCATCTGCTTGTGCAAGAGTCTCAGATTAACCTGGCCACCACACCTTGACTCTAGGTCATTTGCACACAAAGAGTTCAGAAATTTAAGTATCCCGTCCCCAGAAAGAGATATGCAGGGGAGAACGCCAGCCTCAGCCTGCCCTCTACCTCTTTGGTTTAGCTTCTTCCTCTGCTAGGCTGCCCATCACCATGCATTCCAGCCATCTTGGCCTACATTCCCCCCCAACTATAAGATATTGAGAGACAGCAGAAAGAGGTGATTCTGTTTGCGAAGACATGAGGGAGAAGCTGAAGGAGAGAGCAAGCTACCAGGTCATTGTCAAGGTTGACACTGTCAGACTGTCAGAGAAACTGGAGATCCATCATGAGGGTTTCTGCCCTGGCCCCAGCTTCCTTTGCTCATGACGAAACTATGGGGCATTCCACTCTCCCGAGCTTCACAAAAGGATCGGTGGACTTACCTGTGGCTGAAATCCTTTGAGGTCACTGGCTGCAAGGTCACTGGCTGTGAGGAGCTGGAAAAGAACAAAGGAGTCTTCCTGAGTGATACTTCTCCAAGTTTGCACACAGTATCCCCACGACAACTGATCAGCAATGGACTTACCATTGCCCAGATCCAGAGCTCAAGAAGCAGAACGGCAAAAGGCAAACATGGTATTTCTGGGCTAGGAACCCGGACGCAACAGCCTTCTCACCTGTGTCCACCACACCTCTGACTATCTCCCTCGGCTGCCCTCTCTCTATGTGCCACCAAGTCTACTAAGGGTCTTAAATTTCCAGATCAGGGACTACGTGTGGACGTCAGTAGGTCCACAGATGCCTGAAATTGTGAGTATAATTATGCGTGAATTTACAGATGTATATAACACTTTCTTAGGGAGAGGGTCCCTAACTTTCTTCCTACTATCAAAGTAGTCTGTGATACCAAAGCTAAAGAGACAGTTACAGACTATTTCGTCTGGGAGAGCTGTTTCTTCCTCTCCTCTTCCCCTTCCCCCTCCCCTTACTCCCCCTGCTCCGTACTGCACCTCGCCTTTCTTCTCCTCCTCCTTCTCCTTTTTGTTTTCTTCTTCAATCAGACCAGTAAAAATAACCCTTCCCTTTTCCCACCTACATGTGAATCGGTTTCCCTTCATCATATATTACCTTTGATCTTATGAACTATTTAGGTGTTCACAGCTTATGCCTCAAACTGCCATGTGCAATATTGGAAGATAAGAGTCAGGTTTAGATATTTTCTGTGTCTCTGTGTTTAATCAATATTAAAGGGTCAAGTTCATGTTTTGATATTTTTGCATCCTCTCCAGAAAGCGCTAAATAGAAGCATACGATTAATTACTAAAATAATCACATTCTTTATTGTTGCTCAAAAATACTGGGAAATTGTAGGATAAAGAGAAAAAGGGCAGATGCTTATTTTGATTCAAGGAGTGTGACTGCTAGCTTTGTTAGGCCCGGAGAGCATCTGCGAAAAATAGGAAAGACTTCATGTTTGCTGTAACAATATTTTGTTTGGTTCAAGAAAGAGAGGGAGTCATGCTGGCCAGTGCCTCCAGCCTTCGGGAAAGCTCAATTGGACTGTTTAGCTTCTCTACATCACTTTGCCAAAATGATACGTAAAGTGGTGTTAACTCCGGGATAGAGCAGAAACGAGGTGGAGAATGTACACGCTGTACCTTTGTCCCCATACCCAGTCCTGAGGGCTAGGTTCCCCAGTCTGAAGGTGTCCAGAGAAGGCAGCACTAGTCCTGACAGCCACTGCGGCCCTTTTGTTTGTTACGAAACAGCCAAGCAACAAGCTATTGGGGCACTTGACTAGTCACTGAGGGCCAAACCTAATCATAAGACAGTCCCCGCCTTTAAGGAACCCACAGTTGGGTCAAAGGAATAGATATGTGTGTGTCAGTGTGAGCAGAGGGTAGTAGGAGAGTGTAAGCATCAAACCGTGTGTGCATAGAGCACGAGTGGTCACGGGGGGTTGTCGAAATAAGATGGAGTTTGAACTGAGCCTTGCAAATGGAAAGGCAGCAGGACAAGGTTCAGGTGGGGCAGCTGCAAGAATCAAGACGTGGACGAGGGATTTGCCCTTCCCCACCCAGCTCCCTTTGCATCTGCTCATGCCAGCCATGGCGCACATTAAGGATGAAGGAGGGAATTAGGAGACACTGAGGGTCAAGGATGGCCAGGGTATCCAGCACAGTGGCTGCTGCTTCCCATACTTTTTCTTTTTTAACCTCACAACTGCCACATGAGACAGGAAGCAGCTCCATTTTATGGATGGGAAAATTGAAACTTCGTGGAGAATAAATAGCATTTTCTAGGTCACACAGGTAGTACACGTATTTGGGATCTAAATCCAAAGCTGTATTTTCCCAAAGGTCATCCTCTCTCTTTTGTACAATGATGCCTCTGGATGATAGCACGCTGGAGATAACGTGTTGAGGTGCCACGGTGTAGCAAAAAGGATGAGTGCTACTTTCTTTGTCAATGAGCCACAGGCAGTAACATAAAGCATGTCCCTATGAATGACCACGCATGGTCCCTTCTTCCAGACATTCTTTCATTTAATTGGCAATGACCATTTACTCTTCAGATCTTATTAATGCAGTCTAGGTCTCCAACTTGAGCTGAGCAAAGGTTTGGGTGGAGCTGGGGAGGAGGGACAGAAAAGCTGGAGGGAGGTTTGAGCATGGGAGTGACCTTTGCAAGGGCAGAGCCACCAACATGTGATAGCATATAGAACCAAACTGCAAATTCTCCAGGCCTTGGGAATCCAGCAGGCAGCCACCTTTCTTCCCTCATCTCCCCCTCACCCTTAACAGAGTTCACCAGATAGAGAGAAGGTGCGAGACAAAACATCTACTTCCTCCTAGCTCTGAGATGCTTCATCTGGAAATCAACCACAAGTGTGTTCAAAGCATCTCAACATATGCACTATTCCCTCATGTCAGCGATTTTGGGATTGAGAAGTTGCCAGATCCATCTGTTTGGCTGGATATAGAGATATGGCATCTTTGGTTATTACTTGTTACGTCCCTAGCTCAACAAAATTAGGATCTATCCTACCTTCCTGGAAGACTTATATCCTCTTTCCTTCTCTTAAAAGGAAACCAGATGTATGCAATTTAGTTCTTAATTACTGAAGGGTCTGTTTTGTGCTGTAGTGTGTGTTTTTTATTTTTCCATCTAACAAGACCATGCCCAACAAGACCATGATTTATATCTTACGTAACTTCTGCATTCCTCAAAGTGATGAGAGGACATCATCGGGTGATTAGTCAATAAATACCTGTTGGCCAAATGACTTAAAGGGAAGTGGGGAATACTGTCAACCTAGAGGCAAAGGCGAGGATGGCTCCATTGCTGAGCCTGGAGAGCAGAAGTGTGAGAGACGGCTTATGACACCCTTCAAGTCGACAAGAGGAAATGGCACTCAGCATCGAGCATTTCCTGCATGAAGTAGGCACTCAGATATTTGAATGAATTAATTAGCTTTACATGATGAGAGCCAGCTCTTCTCTTCCTGCTGTAGGTTTATGAGTGAATATTGGCTTACACTTCAGTGTAGGTGTCAAAGGTTAAATTGAAGGAAAGACCGGATGAAAGAGAAAGAGGTTGAGCAGTGAATGAATCCACTACCACACAGAGAGGGGGAGCTCCCCTTCCTGGGGATGAAACAATGCAATAGGCCCAGGGCCATTTAGATGTGTTAGCTTATCCAAGGTGGGTTTGGGGAAGACAGTGAGGAGGTGTCAGGTGTGGTTATCAAGTAACTTTCAGAACTCCTGAATTCCTTACCTTGGAGATTCTGAACTACTTCCCTCACAATCTAGCAAGCATTCCAGGTGTTATCTGACCTGGGAAACAGCCAAAGGCAAGTCTTGCCACCTCCTGCCTCAAGGGTTCCTGAACAAACGTGTACAGAAGTCTGCTTCTCCCCCACATCCAGCCAGGAACCCCTGCCTGCCTGGCTGCTGGCTTCTACCCTTGCTCTAACCAAACACATGAGCTCTGGGGCCAACACAGACCCTGCTCCTTGAGCACTCCCCTTCACAAAGCTGATTATTTCTAAATGTCTCTACCTTCTGCACCCAGGAAGGAGAAAGGGCTGGCCCTTGGCACTGAGGCATCATGCTCAGATGTGGATTAGAAACACAGGACGAAGTCCTCCTGTATTCTGCAACTGCAGCCCATCTAGATCTGGACCCCAAAAGAGTTTCAGGTCCTGAAGGAGACAGCTCAAGTTCTCCGGGTAGATGAGAAAAACCACCGTTTCCCCAGTGGGGTCAGGAGCCACCTCTTCCGGGGAACTGGAGCAAGGGAAGGGGGTAGAGTCTGAGAGCCCCCACCGTGTCCACCTCTCCCTCCCTTCAACCGCAGCGCCTCTGCTTTTCTCTCTTTCATGTACACAAATGGATTTGGAGTCAAATACTCTGTCACTAAAACAAATGTAAACCTTCCAGACTAACTCCTTATTTTGCAGAAGTTGATAAGTGACTTCTCAAGATCACATGGCTAGTTAACAACAGGCCCGGGCGAGGCCTCTAACCCCAGTCCCTCTGCAGAAAGCGCTAACCCCAGACACAGCTGGCTGCCTGCCTCTGTGCTGAAAGTGAGACGCATGTGCGCGGAATACAGGGGAAACTGAGGCCTGGGCAAGAAGACACAAGCGTGTCCCTCCATAAAGCCACTGCCCTGAAAAGCATTGATCCAGACCCTCTCCAAACCATCCCCCTACTCAGAGAATGGCCTCATTCTGTCCCACTGGAGAAACGTTCACTGCTCAGCGCAGCCTGGCTGTGCAGGGAGGGATCCACAACAGGGAGGCAGAGAGGGAAGAAAATGCAATCTGCCATGGCTCTGGGGACTTCAATCAGGCTGAAGTTAATGAAAAGGATCCTGCCTTTTCCCAGGACTGCTAAATGTCTGCACTGCTCCCAGAGAGAGGGTTGAGCAGGTGTTGGGGGAGAAGGGCAGACAGAATTACATTTAAAAGGCAAAGGAAGGAGAAAATTCCTTCATCTCCCTGGTGGAGTGGGCAGTGTTCCTGGGGCCCTGTCTCAGACCATTCTCATTCCTGACACGTCTTGCTGTTCTCTGAAACAGTCCACATTCAAAATATTAGGATGATGACCCCGCTCTCCATTTTTGAGGAGCTGCAATTTCTCTCTTGGCAGAAGTTGTTGTGTTGTGTTTTGTTTTGTTTTAGGTTTTTTGTTTTTTTGTTTTGTTTTGTTTTTTTGTTCTTTGTGTTTTTTTTGGTCTCTCCAAGCCTGAGCGGCGGGGTTAAGGAGCAGAGAGGAGGATGAAGGAGCTGTGGGGCCTTGCGGGGGCAAGAGAAGAGTCTCTTCGCCTCCTGCTCTTCTGCCACCCAGCTCCCTGCATGGGGGTCTCCTTTTGCTTCCCTCTCCAAAAGGCACCTCCATCTAGCTGCAGCCAGCATCATCTTGGCCCTCTAGGACTGCCCCTCAAGCAGCTGTCCTCCCACCTGCTAACTTCTACAGTGTCCAAAGCTTCCCTCAGAAGAGGAGAGGAGGCGGCTCCCTTTCCTCCCTGTGCCCGCCTGACCCAGGAACATCATTTCCCCTCTCCTGGCCCCTGGCCAAAAGGACACATCTCATCTGGGGAGAGTGGGGCCTGATACATCCCCACTGATCCCCTAGGCTGACCTGGGACACATGCATCTGGGAAGGGGGTCACTGACACAAAAGGGGGGGGATATGGGTCACCCTGGACATCTGTCCAGAAGGATCTCAACCTTGTAGACATGCAGCTGGACAAACTGAAGCCTGGTTGCACTGAGGATCCTGTAGGTCATTTGTTCTTCCCCCATATTTCCTCCCTTGTGGCCAGAGAAATAAATGAGGGCATGGGAGATGGATGGACAGATGGATGGGCGGATGAATGCATGCATGGGCAGGTGGGCAGATAGATAAAAGAACAGAGCAAAGATGGCTTTGGGGAAATAAATCCTTCATTTAAATTGTCTTTAAACATCCCATCCTTTCATTAAATAAAACATCTACTTAAGGGGCAGGTTAAGCATCTGACTCTAGATTACAGCCAAGGTCATGATCTCAGAGTCATGAGATGGAGCCCCATGTTGGCCTCCATGCTCAGCAGGGAGTCTGCTGGAGTTTCTTTCTGCCTCTCCTTTTGCCCCTCCCTCCACTCACCCTCGCTCTCTCTCTCAAAAAAAACCCTTCTACTTAACCCCCTTTATATACACACATTCAACCTGTTCCCCTTTCCTATTTTATAGGAAATGGATCTTTTTCTCCCTCTTTACTTTGTGAAGTGGCATTTGCTTCCTCCTTTGTCTATAGGAGACAACCTAGCCCCCGAGCCCAAACAGTTCAGGACAGCCTCTGTGGAAGGCAATGTCCCAGCAAACTGAAACAAACACCCAAGCAAATGTGTGACTGAGGTTGTTGGAAACCAAATAGCCCCACTCTCTAACTTGGCAAAAAGGAAACTGAGGCTGAGATAGGCTATGAGTCACCCAACGGATAATCTGGCAAAGCCAACCCTACGTACACAACCGAGAGTGTGTTTTAGATGGGAGATTGTGAAAGGGCCGGGGAGAGCTGCAAGGTGAGTCAGGGGTTAAGACAGAGAAAAGGGAAGAAGGTGAAGGTGATTTCCACCAAGCAGCAGGCTCTGGAAGCACCCACCAGCAGTGAGCCCACTGCTCCACCGGGGTCACAGAAGGAAATGTGGAAAAGTGGAATAGGGAGGTGAAATGGAGCTCATTAATGGCCATTGCTGTACAAAAGGGCATTTGTTAGACTTGGCGGAAGAAGACTCATGTCCTAGCCTGGTTCCAGCTCAACTCATGATGGGATCTGTCATGGGTTCACTTCACCTGTCTGGGTCTTCTTTTACTGCCTATAGAATGAATTCTACATTCTCTCTGGCCCTATACTTCCAGCACCCCGAAATGTCCTTAGTTCAGGTTTGAAAAAGAGATGGAAGACTGTCTCTAGTTTCGTCCCTCTTCTCCTTTTCAGCAGCTCTGCCTGCAAAACACACACCTTAAGAGGCTGTCTACACTGTCTGGAAGAATCCCTAATCAGAAGGATAGAAGGGAAGGCGGTGGGATGGTCTTGTACTGTGTCTCCATTACTGGACTGGTGTGCAAACAGGAACTTAGACAGATGGTCACTCAGACTGCTACGTGGGTTCATCATCCCAGTGAGCCTGCACTTACATCCACATTCGAGCTCAAGGTAAACAACCCTACAATTCTAAAAGCATTAGTCCACCTGCTGAGACGTTTTGGGGGTGTGGTACAGAAGCCAAGCAGCTGGCTTCCCATCAGCCTAAGAAGCAAGGAACACACTTAAAGCTGCCATCCTGGTCTGGCTGAGTGTCCTTTTGCTAAGTCCCCTCAGTCCTCATGGAATTTTAAAGGTTGAACCTGAAATCACTGACAGCTCCAGCGTTAGCTATGGAATCCCTTCCCAAAGAGCAACGAGGATGACTAATACTAACTGAATATAACTCTAAGCAAGCCTGGTCTTGATTTCTTATTTATTTTTTTAAATGATGGGGTTCTAATATTTACAGGTGAGATCTCTTAGCAAAATCCCCTAAGTATGCAGCCAAAAGAGCTTTACTCTTTTTTTTATTATTATTCCCTGCATAACCTTACACATATAGCCTATGTTCTAATGGTGGTATGTGTATTTGGTTATTGTCCAAGTCACAACTGTTTCCACTTCTGAGTGGGAATGTCTTTAATCCTTCTTCTTGTAGATTAGAGCTATAACCACAGACACCTAATGACAGAAGAGGACTCTAATGCCCTAATCTAGAACTCCCTGAGACAATGAGTCTTGTTTTATGTTACTTCAAACTGGTGAACTTGTAGAAGCTTGTTCCACCCTTTTTGAAATTCCCATTAGAATTCTTTTTAAATGCCTTGTTCTTTAGACCAAGAAAAATAGATGTCATGGAGAGCATCTTGTGTGGTGTTGGGTGGGAAGTTTACAAAGGTCAACCCGGTATAAACTGGTGACACGTGACATGGACGGTCACATCCCCATTCCTTAAGGATTTCGGTTAAGAGTACCTCAAGGAGGTTAAGTCATTTCTGAAGGTAGCAACTGGTAGGAGGTAGAATGGCTATGAGCCCCGTTTGGCTGACTCATGTTCTTTTTCACTACATCCTAATGCTCTGAGCTCTGCTCTTTGGGGAATGCGTGTTATCAGAGGTTCCACCACATCCTCTGTGATGCTCTGACACCTGAAAACGAGCCATGCATAACAAACTATAGAGAACAGTGCTTTTCGAAGAGTGCCCTAAGGAGCTGTGGATTCCACAGAATGGTCCTGGGGACCATGAGCAGGTGAGAGATGGGAGCTGAGGTGGGACGTTCCAACCCCCAGCCCACTTTATCCAGGGCAGCACAACCTCTATAGGTATTTCATACTGGCCTTCTGTGTTAAGATGATTTAAAGCTTTGTAAAAAAGAAATTTTGAAAACTCATATCTTAAAAGAGAAGGCCCTGAGATAGGGCAATGCACCATTCACAGTGCTAACAGAATATACCTGGGGAAAAGAGAATTAACCTTTAGAACTCATTTTGAGAACACATTAGACCTCATTTTAGGAACACAGCCTTTAATACTTGCCATGAGTTACTCATCAGGAAAATGCTTTCTCTTCCTTTCTTTACCCTTTCTGCCGACAGTGATGTCTGCTCTCTTCATCTGAAGTTCGGCAAGCTACATGCTTAAGAAAGCATAACTAATTTACCAGGAAAGGAAGGAGCTAAAGATATGCTGCTTCTCAGGAACACAATCTGGGCTGTAGGTCCTTTCCTTTGAATGAAATGAAGAAATCACATTGCAAGCATCTGTGGGCTGTTTCCAAAGTCCGTAAAAGGCCAATAAAGGAGGTTCCCCTCATTGAACATATGCCAAGTAAGGCTGGATGCTGAGGCAGGGAGGGAATCCACTCTTGTCTCCCTCTTCTCATCATTGGCTGAGTTTCTGCTTAGAACTGACCAGATGATCTGCTCGCTTGGCTCCAAAACTAGTATTAAAGCTTTCAAATGTGTCCCCTTGGTGAATCCCAGGAAATGGATTTACACCCCTAGGCTCACTCACAGCAGAGAATGGAAAAGTCAGAAGGTGCTTGCTTCAGACAGGTTCTGAGCACTAGAGTCAAAAGCTCTGCTCCGCAGCTCAGTGCAGCCACTCTGGCTGAGAATCTGCATCCCTCAGGCCAAATCTGGAGCAATTAATCACAGTTACAGGTGAATATCTAAAAGGATACAGTCAAGCAGGACCCAGGGAGAGCTGAACCTCACAGGTGCAAGCAGCCATAGCTTTTGTAAACCTCAGGTAACATGGAAGGACCTCCTCCAGAACTACCCTGAACTCTTGGAAATTATATGAAAAATCATTTATTTTTCAAGACGCACTTTGCCTGTTATCGTACCAGGTAGATGCTTTCGCTTTATTATCCCCCTTAATGTTCACATTACCAATGCAGGGTAGTATTGTTTTCAACAGTTAATAGTTGAGCAAACTGAGGCTCAAACTGGTTAAATAATTCACGGTTATGGAGGCAAAAAATGGCAGAACTGGAATGTGATCACGATGCTGAATCACGACAAGGCCAGTCCTCGGCCTAAGGCAACCATGACCCCCCTCGGGCAACCCTAAATGGACTGGTGCTTTCTCCCTTCCTACCACACCAGGGAGTCAGCCCTGGCTCCGGAAATAGTTTTAGCATGGACAGCTGTGCCCCAAATGACCTGCCATGCAGGTAGGAGCCAGGCTTCCCATCAGCCCCAGGGAGCCTCACAGCATCTAAGGTAATGTCCTACTGTCTTGTTCTTCCCCTCAAATTTCTCTGAAGACAACATTTTCAAAGGAGCTTTGTTCATGAATCCTGGATGACCAAGGACTCACTAGAATCTGCCTGTACACTTATACTGCCACAAACACAGCTACTGACCATGTGTATCCTCTCTCCCTACCCCAAGTTTTACCCTCCCCCCCACTCCTTTCTCTCCTCCTTTCCATCTTCCTTTCCAGCTAATAAGGGCATGCCAGGTTCCAGGCACCATCACAGATGCTGGAAATCCCCGTAAACTACGCAGGGCTTTCCAGGGATCGGCTCATATCCTTACACCTTCTCAAGAACCTCATGAGGCAGTACCATGAGTACACCCATTTCACGAATGAGAAAGCGGAAACTTAGCTACATGAAGCAACGTACTCAAAGTTGCAAGACAATAACTGACAGATCCAGAGGGTCTGCTCAATTCCATTTAAAACCAAGGCCTATGTTCACTCTTAACCACTCCATATGTGTGGTGCTGCCAGCAATCTAGATGCCGTCATGGGTCACCTCCTCCCACCTAGAAAAGATCTCCGTCTTTTAGGGATGCTAAGACACAAGGTGGCAGGTCTTTAAAAAAAAAAAAAAAAAGGTAACCAAACCAATAATAAGAAGGGGATAGTTGCATTCCAAGGAAGAATAATACCATTGTGATCACATAACTGGGCACCTTCAATAGTACACAAAAACGGGAAACCCCAAGTACTCCATCTCTGTTACTACAGGCATGAAACATGGCTTATGTCCTCCTTGAATGCAGCAGAGCAGGAGGACCAGGAGGAAGAAGTCGTCAGGGCAGTTTCGCACCTGACAGAATGATGGAGCTGGACAGGAGCAGGCACAATCTTCAGGGGAGACAGACAACCATCTTTATCAAAGAGAAGAGAAGTGAAACCGGAGTTCTTTCTCTCATTTGCAAGAAACAACCTTCACAAACTAAAATTTGAAAGACAGTCTTTGTTTACCAGATACCTCTGCTTACAGTTTTCATCAGAAAGATTAGTTAAGTATTTTCAAAGAAGTAAGATCTGGTTATTTGCTTATTCACTTTATTTAACCAAGTGAAACGTGCCCGTTTATATGCTTTGCTTTTGGTTGAAATGACAATCTCTTTGAGCTGCCATTTGAAAACTGTTTGCACAACCAATGTGCAATCTCTTTCACGAATGACCCTGCTTTTGCATGAGTGTTACAGGCCTTGCAAGTGTTGAGTCCTCACATGGTCCTGCCACTCCCTGGGACAGGAGTTCCTGGAGGACCCAGACATCTGGCAGTTTCCACAAGTGGGTCTCCACCATTGACAACAGACTACAGGGTCTGTCACAGCTTCTAAAGATGACCCCCAGTATATTAAGCCTGCAAAACACCTTCAGAAAATAGGACTAGAATCCTAGCATGACGACTTTGAAGGAGGCATGGCTCCGTGGCATATATACACCCTGGTACTTTGTTAAAAATCCGTCCCTCTTGTATTTTATACAGGACTTCTGGAAATGGTTCAGCTGTTTCCCGGGGGAGGGGGTGGGTGCATGTATCTGTTTATGTTTCATGCAGTCCTGCCTTGACTACAGTTTGCTAAAAAATGATCTCTTGTGATTTCACTCTCAGGAACAAAAAGATCGTCTAACAGAGGTGTCTGGGAAATGGAGGTCTTCTCTTTATCAAAGCGGCTCAGTCAAATGTGGATTCTATCTCCCTAGACCTCTTCTCCAAATAAGGCATCCTTTAACTGTTCTCCCTGAAGTCTCATGTGTGCCTGACTCACAGCCCACCCATTTTTGGACAAACTTGCCCATGTTTTCTGGCTGGCTCAGTTGGAGATGCCTCTCTATACGCTGCCCACTGAGAATGAACAAAATGAATGTACGACACAGATGCTGCATCAGCAGGACTGGTTGTAGCTGCTACTCAGTCTGAGACCCCTCAGTAATCACACTGCCCAAGCCATTTATTTATAGCACAAACACAAAGGGCCTACCACAGGGACTGGCGATGTTCACTTCTGCAGCCATATTTGGCAATTCACTGGTAGTGCGACCTCATGCAAATCACATCTCCACCTGGCTCTTAGCATTCCCCACCTCTGACATGAGGAGCTCTGTAAGATCACCTCACGATCTGACAGCCTGTGAGTCGGGGAAAGGCTTTGGGTGGCCCTACCGCTCACCCAGGCCATTATCAGGCTTCAGACACACCATCTATTACTAAAGGTATTTGGGGGTGGGATATCACAGAAAATGGTGGAGCTGTCAGAAGATAAGAAGTGGGCACCTTGGGGCGCCTGGGTGGCGCAGTTGTTAAGCGTCTGCCTTCGGCTCAGGGCGTGATCCTGGCGTTCTGGGATCGAGCCCCACATCAGGCTTCTCCACTAGGAGCCTGCTTCTTCCTCCCCCACTCCCCCTGCCTGTGTTCCCTCTCTCGCTGGCTGTCTCTATCTCTGTTAAATAAATAAATAAAATCTTAAAAAGAAAAAAGAAGTAGGCACCTTGTAGAACTGAAGAGTTAGTGAAGCCTAAGTGTGTCTTTAGAAGAATCCATGCCCTCCACCTCTCACTGGTCTTTCAGAGAGTAAGTGGTCTCTTGTTTCTCTCCACATCCCTTCCTACTTAAGCCTGGTTTCAGGCAAGTATCCACTATCAATCGGTTGTATCATAATCACCGTGTGACTATTCTCAGGATAGCTGTTTGCTGTGTTTTACTTGTAACTAGGCAAGAAAAACTGGAGTCTGGATGTCTCTTGATAAAACTAAATTCCAGATCTAAGGAATGTGACAGAGGCCCATCATTTGGAGGGCAGGGGACCCATTGCTACATGGGAGCTATATGAAGCAAGCCTGACTCTGGGATCAAAGCGGGACAAGAGGAAAGGGAAGCTACGGCTAGCTGTACCCAGCTGCTCGCCTTTGCCACAGCTACGGCAAAGGTGAGTCATGTCAACGGCAGGGCCCCGTCTCTCCAGTCACCCTACGGCTTTCCTTGGCCTCGTGAGATATTAACAGGAATCTCAATTCTAAGACACACAGTTTATTTCCACATAAAATTTCGGAGTTTGACAACAGGGCTGTCTTTTAATTATTTACTCTGTAATTGACTAGGGGTAAAATGGCTGGTATTCTTCATAGCCAAGTCACAGGGAACGTTGCCCTATTTCAAGATATAAAGTATTTTTATTATAACAAGAAGGAAGCACAAGATGGATAAAAGAAATTTACTCCCTAGACCTAAAAAATTTCAAATGATGATCTCACTTAATCATCCCAACAGCAATACAGAACAGAAAGGGGCAGAAACTATCCTGCTTGTTTGACAGATGGAGGAAATGAGGCAAAAAAATCGGTCAGTGACTTGCTCAGGGCCATGTTCTTGGCTGTAGAAATCTTAGTGTGGAAGGGATCTGGGGGGGGGGGGCGCGGTGATTATCCAGACCAGCCTCCCTCCAAAGCAGGAATCCCCTTCTTGAACTTCTCTGACAGATGGACGCCCAGCTTGAACACTCGGAGGAAGTGGCACTTGCTATTTTCGTGCCACGGTATACAGTCTAGAGCACGGTCTACCTTTACTCTGGTGATATATGCCTCACTGAAACTTGTCCCCAGAGTCCTGAGAACAGAAACCAACTGCTTGTTTTTTGAAACCATCATGACCTTCCTGTCAAGTAGGGAATGGGAACCCCATTTTACAGATGAGGAAACAAATGGACTAATCAACCCACTCCAGGTCGCACATCTCAAGGTAGAGCCAGACACCAGACCCAAAGGATTATAGACTCCTCTCCTTTCCCATGCCTTCCCCAGCTCTGCGTATGTGCACATGCTATGGTATGCTCAGTCCTCCCGCCATGAGCCATCCTTGACACTTTTGGTTATAGGTATCAGATCTGTCCATCCCCAGGTGGAATATCCCACGCTTCCAATTCTTCTTCTCTGTATATGGTTCCCAGCATCATCACCACGTAGCTTATAAATGCCCCCCTATGCACACCGTATTGGCGGGAGGAGTAATTGTTACTCATCAGTCTTGTGCTGACAAATTTTAATAACTGACTCCTAGAGCGTAGCAAAACCCCAACGTAAGGCATTTGCCAATTACCTCCCATAGTGTAAGCACTCTTGCTGTTTCAAGCAACCAACCTGAAGACGCTGATTGCAGAGCTGGGAAGAGATGTGCCCCCAGTTGACTCGCGCCACCCTGAGGGAGCTCCATCCAGCACGCCGCTGGTGTGCCCATGGGCCTATCTGTAAAGACCGCTGACAGCTGGACTGGAACTCGGGGCAGGTGACTTGTACGGAATGACACATTCCAACAAGCTTAGGAACTAATATGTCCTCTGTGCAAATCTCGGTGTGTAGTAAGCCCGGCTATTGAAAGGAATAAATGTGAAAGATGCCGATATTCATCCAATAAATTCATGCAATAAATATTTATTTTTCTAGGAACTGGGACTATAATAATGACAATAAAAAACAAGTCCTTGCTTTCAATGAGACAGCCTATAAAGGAAAATGATAACAACAGGAATACTAATAATGGTGTAAGCTGTTGATTTTAATAAAAGATAAAAATAAAAAAGAAGAAAGGCGATGGAAGGGGATGGAAGAGTAGGGATGAAGTAAGAAAGTGAGCCATGGGCTATTTGGGAGAAGAGCAACCCAAACAGAGGAAGCAGGGGGTGCACAGTTACTGACATGAACGTGTGCTCCCTGCACTGGCAGAACAGCAAGGAGGCCAGTGTAGCCGGAGCAGAGCAGGCAGGGGGGACAGTGGTTGGAGGTGAGTGTGGAATTAGGCTACAGAGCCATTTAGTATTAATCCCAATGTTTAGGTCAGAGTACCTTACTCTAAAGGGCATGGGCAAGTCACAGGAGAAGACTAGACACTGGACACAGTGAGTTCCCCTGTAAGTGGTCCCCTTGGTTGCTATGTGGAGAACAGCCTCCAGTATTTGCTGATGGCTTAGCCATGGAGTGTGAGGGAAAGACACAAGCGAAGGATGATGCCAAGGGGTTTTGGCCTAAGATAGGTTGGAAAAATGGAACTGTCATTTGTTAAGATTGGAATGACTGGGGTGGGTGGTGGCATAGGAAGGGTTGGCAGCCCGCGAGCATCTTGGTGTGGCTGCGAACTGAGCGCTTCAACGCAGAACGGTAAGCACGCAGTGGGTTGGAGGACTGAGGAGCAGCTGGTCCTGGAACACTAGGTATGCCGAGGGTATCCTAGGCAAGGAGACGTGAGAAGAGTTTGGGGTTTATCCACGTGTAGGCTATGTTGAGAAATCTGCACTATGACGAACTCCAGATGTACCTGAGGAAATCCCAGATAAACGCAGTCGACATTGCTAATCAGGGAACTGTGCAAATGGCACTTGGGGGAGACGGGGCGTCAGGCTCAAAGGCCTCAAGCAGGAGAAGGGCTTGCAAATCGGAATGGCCCCTACAATCCCTAATGTGAAAAGAAAGCTAGACTGAGGCTAGGGCTCCTGAACTCTAAGCTGAAGCCTGGCATTACTTAGTGGGTTGACCTTGTTCCAGTCACGTATCAGCCCTAGAGTTCGGTGTATTCACCTGTGAAGTGGAAGTGCAGATGGGGCAGGGTATGCTGCAAAGAAACACACGCCTAATGGTCAACCAGGGTCAAGTTCAGCTACAAACTCTTCGAAGTAGCTTACTCTTAAGCCTCTGTTTTCTTACCCATAAAGAGTGGATAACGTTAGCCACCTCCTAGGGACGCTGGGGTGATGAAACAAATGGCTGTCAGGAGCATAGGGAGAGGCAGTGCTTCGGGAAGGTGGGTTGCCTCCCTCTTCCTTAGGCCTTTCAGGAGTGTGATGAGGCTCAACTTGGAGCACTTAAGTGGAAGAATGGGGAGAATGTCCATGCCACATCAACAGACGGGACAGTTGGCATTAAACTTTATACCCCTTCCTCTCCCTCGCCTGCCCTCAAGCCCATGACCCTCCAGAATCCTTTCACACGGGAGGGTTGTGGGCAACGTGGAGGGGTTGGGCCATGGCTCTGCTGTGGCTCGGTTTTAAGTGGCCACCTCAGCATAAGACTGACCATGTGCCTTCCAGGGCTGAGGACAAGGGTGGGCAAGAGGTGAATGGAAATGCTGTCTCTTCTGTGGAAGCTTTTATTAGAAACAGGGGATTCCCCATTACTATTTCAAACTCTTTTGGCCGAACATGATATGCCCCAAGGTCAAATTTATTAGCGCATCTTACAGCCCTGAGAACTCTTGGCTTTGGTGCCGAATCCCTCTTATCTCCCTTGCCTCCCTTGAGCTTTGTGATTTCGCCAAAGCAGCTGCTCATACCCCACCAACCCCAGAGTGGTTCAGTCTGTATACAAAAATAGACACACACAGGCGCTCACTGCTTTCATGGGGCCATCACCAGAAACTGGATGTACTCAGGACATTCTCCAGTGAGGGGAAAGAGGAACTGATAGATGATTACATGGCAGAAGGACCAAGCTTGGGCTGGGCCCCAAAGATCCAGAACGGGGACACAAAGGCACCTGAAGAAAGAAAGGTCTGAATTTTACCTGTCTGAATTTCAGCTTATTTCTGAAAGAGGTCCCCAAATCCCTGGCTGGCTCACAGGATTTGTGGGAAAATAAAATGGGGGGGGGGCACGAATGTCCACTGCCGTCCTTCCTGTTCTACACATGAAGGGTACTACCGAGGACATCAGTATTTCTGATAATAGAAATAATACTGTGTCTTTCATTCAGCCCTCAGTAGACACTTTCTACAGGTCTCTATCCTGATAAATCAGTGACCACATATGGGGCTTGCTTAGGGGCAGGGGAGGAGCCACTGGGCCCTTTGTGAGTTTGGCTGCTCCTGAGCGGGACCTGGAATTCTTCTCAGTGGAGCAGCTACTGTGTAACCGTGGCTCACACCTTGCTTGGTGGGAATGGGGGGGTGGGGTGGGCAGACTAGGCGCTGCAGGAGGGGTGAGCAACACGGCTGAACCAGCGGCCAGGGCACAGCCTGCCGGGAGGCTGCAAGGGATACCCTGAATGAAGCTGGGGGCAGCACGGGGCCTGCCTTGGTTTCTCCTGTGTCTCTGAGCAGTGCCCCTGCCCAGAGGTGGCCTGAAGGCCTGAAGGAGGCGGGAGGGGGGTCGGGCAGGGCCCAGGGCCCCAGCCTCCCAGCCTGTGCCTGTGCATTTCATTATTGAGCGGGCCTGAATCAAAGCAGCCCTGTGCAGCTGCTGTCCTGTTTAATCCATTTGTAATCAAAAGTGATTAGCATGGATGCCTCGGTGCTGAGGTTATTGTGTGTGTGATCAAAGCCATGGCTCCTGCCCGCTTCCCAGAGCTGCCTGCACCTGGGAGGGCATGGCAGGCCGTGAGCCTGGGCCATAGGGCAGGCAGCTCCTGGCAGTCTGAAGGAGGGTGGGCTCCCCAAGCAGAACCAGGAGCAGCGAGGGCAGCCTCGCCTGTAAGGCTCAGCAGCCTTGGGGAAGTCCCTGGGGGAGGCCCACAGTCCAGGTTTCCCCTTTGGAGGCTGGCCTTCCCAGTCCAGAGACTTAGGGGAGCAGGGGGACCCAGAGGCAGACGGAGGGCAAGGAGGGCTCATTCAGCATTAGTTAGACGCAGGCAGGATTCTTACACTGCTTTGTTTTATAGGAGAGGACACTGAGACCCAGAGCAAGGAGCACAGAACATGCCCGGCAGGCACTTGTGTGTGCGTGTGTGGAGGGAAGGACTGAGACAGGGAAGAGGGAAGGGGTCGGGAGAGAGAACGGGACAAAGGATGGTGCACAGCTGGGAAGGAGCTCTCGCCGCAGGCTGACTCCAACAGAAGAAAGCAAGCTACCTGCTAGGGAGACAAAGCGGGAAGAGCCAAGGAGTCAAGATGTTCAGGGCCTTTACTAGTTTACTTATTCATTCCCACACACCAACTCCAATAACTTTCTGAGCCACATATCCCTAAAAAGAGAGAAATCGCAGCCCAGCCCTTCCCTCTATTTATAAATCCTGTGTGAGTAAAGCCCGATACCCCACTTCTCTCTGGCAGCCCGGAGTGTGAACGTCATTAAAGATCCAAATGAAGACTCCACTCTTTCAGGATTTCCTGGACCCCTACTCTGAACTCTTCTAGCTTGTTCTCTGGACCACTCATGGGACACTTAGCACGGACTGCCCTGAGAGCTCCTGGCGGCAGGGGACATAATTCCTTGAGCGTTAGAAGAGGATGAACATATGAGTCGAGCTCCGTCAGCCAGACTGAAGCCCCCAAGGGGATCTACTGTGTAGCACACTTCAGGACAGCCCTCCACACCTGCTCTGGGGTCGGACAGTTCCTGAACCTTTCACAGGAGACTGCGAGCTCCTTGAAGGCAGAGCTGGCCCTTCACGACTTTGCATCTGTCTCCAGGACAAGCACAGTCCTTGGATAGAGACCTATAATGAATGTCTGCTGAAGGCTGAATGGAAGACGTGGTGAGTTCTGCACAAACATGACCTGCGATTGCATTTTGACCTTGTCAGTGAGGCTGCCTAGAGGTGCTCCATTTCCACCCAAACTTCAGCACCATTCTCAAGGGGGAGAAGGGAAGCAAAGACTGGTAGTAGGCTGGAGTGGGCCAAGTGGGGCGAACAAGCCAAGGAGCTGCTTTTTTTACAAAAAGGTTTTCCTAGAGCAAAGAAGCTGGGGGTTCCTCACTCCCACTGGGGATACAAGAAACCACCTGGCCCTGATTAATGCTTTGCACATAGGACCTGGGTGCATGGCAACACTGGGGGAGCTGGCATCTTGAGTTACGGCAGATTCTAATCTCCCCGCATGGAGGAGTCTTTGGGAGCCAGGTGCATTTTTTAAAGATCCCAGTGGGTGCCCGGGATACAAATTCCACGCTATGTCATGACTTAAGGCCACAGTTTTCACCACCGATTGAGGAGATAAAGGAACAGCCCAGATCCAACTTGGGGACAACATTGTGGGGTCCTTCACACCAACAGTGATCAAGTTCGGGAGGTAAGCGCTGCGTGGGAAGATCTGGAGGCTATATGGACACATTTACAATAGACCCAAATACTAAGAGAACACATCTTTCTCTTGCCAAGTTCTTCATCATGCTAGAAGATAACCTCATTCTCCAAAAGGATCAATAACCAATAATTACCCAGTACAGAAGAGGTGGCTGATGGTAAGAGCCAGCCTTTACGTGGTAAGCTCTAGTGTGTGCTGGGTGCTCCATACAAATCTCATTTGTTTCTCAACAACGTTTCTGAGTGGGCAACAGTTGTCCCATGTTGAAGATAAAGAATCTGTGGTTAAGTCATTTGCCCAAGACCACATGCTGGAGAGTGACTGGGCTGAGAGCTGACTTGCCTCTCAATTCCTCTCTGCCTCCGAGCCTCTGCACTCTTTCCCATGGCCTTCTGCACTGCTCGCTCAGCCCCAGTCTGGAGAGGCCATAGCTGAGGTCCCGCAGCTGCACAACACAGGCAGACCAAGGCACGGCTGGGCCCACCTCACCTCTTCGCCCACTCACACTTCAGCGCCTCACCAGATAGGCAAGCCATCCCAGACTCATGCCGTTGGGAGAAACCTTAGAGCATATTCAAATAGAATCCTCTCATTTTACAGATTAGTGAGTTGAAGCTCTAAAAGGTTCATCACCTGCTCACCACCACCATGTTAGCTGGTGATAGGCCGAGGCTTAAAAACCAGCTCTCTGCCTCTCTCGTTCGGTGCTGTCTTTGTTGCACTGTGGTATCTGAGAACAGAATGGTGGCGGGGAATGGGGACATGGGAGTGGCTGTCTTTTGGGCACTGGCACTGCAAGAGGGCAAAGCTCTCCTTAAAATGCCCAGAGGTATTTTACTAATATGTTGCCAACAGGGGCACATGAGCCCGTGCCAATCTCCGCACCCAACAGCCGATCGGGGTGGCTCTGGCCCAGGCGTCCAATCAGAACACTGCGAGCTGCATCCACAGGGCCTTTACAAAGCTGCAGAGACTTCAGTGAATGCGGGAGACTAGAGAGCAGGTGGAGATTCTCTTCCCTGATTTTTGAGAATCCACAATTTCAGCTTAATTTGTAATAGATAGTGAGCGTAAAGAAACTGACAACAGGGCCATCAGCGATTCTGTTAGCAACACTTGAGGCCATGGCGCTTCAATATGACTGGAGCCAGCTGTCCAATGCACAGAACGACCTTTGGCCCCATCCTTGGAGAAATGTAATTCTCTTCATGTCTCTTTCTGTCTGTGGGGAGTTAGGAGCCAGAGCTGCCAGAATAATCAGAAGCCTTCCTAATGACGACGCTCAAACAAGCAGAGAGATTACGTATTGTCAGAAATGTAATCTGCAACTCTTCTCATCTTGTTTCATTGTGTTTGCATTTTTTAAACCACCTCTTCAGGAAGAAATGAGACAGTCGGAGTCCCTCCCTGGGCGTGCCCCCAGAGATGCATTTACCTTCTTCATCTTAAATGCCAGGGGAAAAATTAGAACGTGGTGAGTTCAGAGGCCTTCTAGTTTTGCGACTTCTAGCCCATAATGTGGGTAATACATGTCTTTTCTAGACATATAACCAAACATGGATCAACTGTGTGTACAGTCCCCAGGAGCAAAGCCAGCTTCTCTGCATGCTCCTTCCCGGCCTCTGTTGAGACCGCTGTACGGAGAACACTGTCCCACATGTGCTGATCTGCCACAGGGCAGGGACGATGCTCATTGTACCCCCACTCCAACACTCTCTGGTGGTTTTCCATCATTTTTAATAACACCGCAATCCTTACCATGGCCTTCAAGGCTCTCCACGAGTGGGCTGAGCTCTGCCTGCCTCTCCACACTATCCTCCCATGCCCTGCACTGCCAGTTCTCCCAGCTCCAGCCACAATGCCTTCCATGCTGTTCCTTTTATATAGTAGGTCACAGTTCCAGTTGTACTCTAGAATCGCTGGTGAGTTTTACACACACACACACCACATACTGGAGATTTAATTTAATCTATCCAGGGTAAGCTATGACTCTAGAGAATATTTTAGAGTTGCTAGAGTGATTATGTTGAGCCGTGGTTGAGGACTAAAGCTTTAGTACTTGTTCTTTGCTATTCTTGGAATTCTCTCTCCTGGGATGCCTGCCTGCCCCTAACTTCACGCAGGTCATGACGTGTATCAGAGGCCTTCTCTGGCTCATCTCTCTACATCAGCACCTCTTTCTCTCCTCCATCACTCTCCACCCTCTGGACCTGTTTTATCTTTCTTTGCACATTTATTGCTGACATCTTATTATACATGTTAACTCACCTATTGTCCACCTCCCTTCTCCCACCCCTTGTCCCATCCTCCTTCAGTGTAAACCCCCAAAGTTCAGAGACTGGCCTTGTTTTCTTCCCTGCTCTATCCCACCTGTGCTGGCACATTGGAGGAACTCGACAACAATGTGCGGTACAGACCGCTACATGGGTATCTCTGTTCCACCACTAGGAGGGGTCTGCTGTGTGTTCCCACACTGGAGATGGGTTTGCAGGAAATCATTCCCACTTTGTGAAAATCCCAAGGATTTTCAGCCAATGGCCCCGTGTACCGAGAGGTAACCCTGGCCTACTTAGCTCAGGGCTCTCACCCAGAAGGCACAGAGCAGAGGATGGAGACGCTAAGAGATAAATGAATGACCACGCAGGCACCATGGCAGAACTGAGTAAGGCACTAGGCAAACAAGAGTGGCCAGAGTGGCTCTGGCTGGGGCTGGCTCCTTTGGAAAACAGGAAGTGAAGTGGGGAAGCAGAACTCAGACTGAAGAGTCCCTACAGACATCGGGTAGACTGGGATCCCAACTGTGTTGTACCCACCGTGGTACTATTCCTGTTCTTAACCTTCCTCCCCACCGTGCTCTCAACGTCATGTCCCTAGTAGGCTGTGTCTCATCTCCGCTGTCCAATGTCCATCTAGCTTTCTTCTGGGGCATTCATGAGAACCCAGGATGGCCATTTCAGTTAGATTCCTTTGAGTGACCAGGACAACCCCATTATAGAGTTCTCTGGAAAGGACAGCACCTTTCATGAGCTCCCAGCCACAGCCCCAGACAGAAAAGTTCTACACAAGTTGGGAGGTTGGTAACAGCCATTGAGGGCCATTCAACTTACTGATTTAGGTAAGTAGAGATGAGAGTGGATTCTGGCTGAGATGTCCATGCAGTATTGAGGGAACTGCTAGCTGGAGACGTTAGGACTGAACAGTGTATTTGGGGGAGACATCCTAATCAGACGAGGTTGTGAGAGATTCCTCTAGAATGTGGGCTTGGTCATTCAACAACCATTTCTGGAGCAGTTACTGTTAGAGCCTGGGGGGTGGGGGCAGGGCACGTCACCCTTTCTTGCCCAGGGTGCTCAACGCTTGCTATGCCTCATCACCATCATTTTTTTTCTTTTAACACATAAGGCTCAGATAGTTCCATTCACAAGGTTCAGAATGTGGCTGGGCACATATTACATGGTTCCGCTTGCAGGAAATGTCTGGAATAGGTAAGTCCATAGAGACAGAATATCGATTAGTGGTGTCTTAGTGCTAGGCCTGGTGGTGGTGGGTTGGGGGGCAGAGAGTGACTGCTCATAGATATGGCTTTCATTTTCAAGGTGGTGAAAATGTGTGGGGACTTGACAGTGGCAATGGCTGTGCAACTTTCTAATATACTGAAAAATCACTGAACTGTATACATTAAAAGGGTGCATTTTATAGTATATGAGTTATATCTCAATTATTAAAAAGATGCCATGGGAACATTACATTTTTAGAAACTGAAGGAAGAGGACTGGGCATGTGAATTCCACAAGCGACTGGGAAGCCCAGCGAGGGCTGAGAACCACTGCGCTCACTCCCTGATGCCCCTCAAAAGAGACTGCAGCGGATGAAGGGTTAAGCTCTCCCAGGGCCACAGGCAAATGTGAACCTGAGGAGCCCTGAGTTTCCAGGTGGAGGCTCAAGGAGGCTCACGCTCTCAGGCACCCGTAGGCCATCCCTCCGCTAGGCGCCAGGACACAAGGAAAGCCAAATTCAGAAGGTAGCTTTGCACCAAGCTGGATGCTGTCTGCTCATTTAGCCTGGGAAGAAGCGTTGCTGCCAACAACAGGCTGTGCCACCTAAAGATCTTGATTGAATTTCTACATGTATTCCCCCCGCCCTCCCCCAAGCATGCTTCCCTCTTGAGTGTAGAGTGTAGATGGTAATTAATTAGAACTGGGCTCCCTGGTGAATATAGATAAATGAGAAAGCAGCGGTTGGGGGGCTGGCCTTGCCTGGAATGAGCCTTAGAGGGAGCAATGAGCCAGCTGCCCATGGGGAAGGTCCCCAGAGCCCAGAGCATACCACACCCTGCGCAGTGCTGGGTGTGTGAAATGGGCCATCCCTGGGGGGCCTGTGGGCCTGGAGACCCCCAGCTGCAGTCTTCCTCCTCCATATTCAGTGCACTGTATAAGCCAACAGGGGAATTAATCGCCCAGGGACCAGAGCCTATCTGCTGACGAACAGCACACGGAACGTCTTGGGGCCTTGAATGGGAATTTAGCTCACGGGTGCCCATGTAGGTTAATGAGATGAAGTGTGAAGCCTCTGCTTCCTGGAAAGTTCCGTGTGTAAATGACTGCAATCAGGCAGTTCTGGGGGCCAAGGGTAACGAGGAGAGTAAAAGAGGCTGCATTGTCGCTGGAGACTCCTGGAGATGTCCCAGGCCTCTGAAAACCGCGGTCCAGAGACTCTATTTAACTGTGGGTGGGAAACCAACAGAGTTAGAAGCAGCAGCAGGTAGCACATAACCACACTCAATCCAACCCCTCACTTCTGAGTTTAAAAGAAAATAGGGTTTTTGTCTCTTCTCTAATCACCACAGCCGAACTCTCTGGCAATTGCCCTAGGGTAAAAGAAAACAGCCAGGTATAACTCCTTTTTACCAGTCAGAAAAAAACTCTCCCTCACATGAACAAATCTTACCAGTCCCTGATGCATATCAAGAGCTTCTCTCCACCAAGCCCATCTCTTTCCTAGCCCCAGACATAAATGTGCATGTTACATAATGCTGGAAAGCAAACTTTTCCTAGGCTACATCCATCAGCCCCTCTGACAAACTTAGCCCTCCACATAACCATTCCTGATTGTCTGATTCTGGAAGCTTCCATGTGTCTTACAATGCTTCCCCAGACATCAAGACCCTCTAGCAACTGCCTCTTCTGAACGTTGAAACCCCAGTTACTGAGCATCCTTATGGAAATACTCAGCGTATGCTGCCTTGTTGAGTTGGTCAACTGAGTCATGTTTTGACCTGCCCCTCCAGCTGGACGATAAAAGCCTACAGGACAAAGCCCACGGTCTCTCTCTCCTTGCAGCACGATGAGTGCAGGGCCTTGGAGCAGACCTACCTGGCTTCCAATCTCAGTTCCGGCCTTAACTATGCACACTTGAGCAAGCTACAAAACTTCTGTCAGCTTACCCTTTCCCACGCAGACTCAGGTTCCACACATCCCTCTCTGCCCATGGCCTCCGGGAGCACAGACCACGTCATGAGAAAGCAAGAAGCAGGAAGTGTCTCTCTTGAATTGAAGTCAGAGCAGTGCAGCAGTGGCTTAATAGTTTTTAGTGTGCAGGTGCGTGCACGCGCACGTGTGTGTGTGTGAGAGAGAGAGAGAGAGTAGGGGAAAGGACAAATCCAACAAAGGGAGGGAGGGGACGATATTTGGGGGGGAGGGTAGGTTGATATTCCTGACAGAACTTAGACAAACCATAAAGCAAAGAGCACATAACTGCTGATATCAAACACACTCTCTGTACTACATCCAAAAGCTTTAATTAACAACTAATTTATTTGAGTGAGAAAATAAATTCCCTTATTGGAAATAAGTGTATTATAAAGTCAAAGAATAGAACCCCCTCACATACACATGGGCAAAAAAAAAAAAAAAAAAAAAAGGAGTGAAAATTGAACCTTTGGAAAGAAGATAAATAAGAATCTGATCAAAGACGAAAAGTGTTTGTGGATTTGGGAGGTCAGCGGGGCCGAAATAGAGACTTAATGTGTGGAAAATAATATCCTATCTCTGTCTGCTGTGGGGACGCTCTGATAAAGGTGCTCGTGAAGATGAACCGTTGCTGAAATGATGGATGACAATCAATGAGGACGCACTGAGCTTCTCCGTGTGCAGACTGGCTGCTCAATTCTGAAGCCCCACTGTGTGCCTGGACTCATGTGAGGCACCATGATGGATAAACAGTCCTCCTCCCTGTTCCCACGACGATACCCTTGCAGGGCTTGCCTCTGTCTGCAGAGATACTTGACCTTCAGGAAACCAGCAAGGAGAGGCTAGGAGTGCGTGGCCACTGAGGACTGTGGCTGGCCCAAGTGGCAGGGTTTTCGAGCAGGATCTTAAACAATGGTTATCAGGAGAATATTGCTCTGGTCCCTGCTCTGCCACTAATCTTGTTTGTGCTCCCGTGGATGAACCACTTCATCCCTCTGAGACTCCGTTTTCCCATCTGTAAAATGGGAGAGGCTATAAAATCAAACAAGTCATATGAGTGTACTGGGTCATCTGAGGAGCTAGAGTGAACTAGAAGATCAAAGCCCGCCCTACTTCATACCAGAAGACAAAATTCTAACATTGGTGTGGTATGTGTGGATGTGCATGTCTGTGCATGTGAGAAATGTCCTTACTTTTAAATATTGGCAAATTTTGGTCAAACACTGCAGGGGTCAAAAAAGAGACGTCTGTGGGAGGAATCTGCTCCCCCCCCCCATCTCATGCCCCCATTTGAAGCCTCTGGACAATATGTTGTCAGAAGCCCCTTTCATTTCTCACACTGTGTGACTGCCCAGTGGGCTGCCCTCCCACCTCTCTCCTTCTTGAATTCCTGATATGCATATACCACTTCTGAATAAGAGAAGTGAACCAGCGAATGGAGGCTGAGCCCACTAGGGCTCCCATGCATGTGGAAACAGCTCTGGCCTGAGTGACCTGGCTGCTGGCAGTCTCCCTGGTAGACCAGTTGGCTTATCCTGGCTTCCTTAGGCATAGAATGAAGGGGCTGCCCTAAGAGGTCTCCGGGGTCCCCACCAGCTAAAGGGTCATGGCTGATAACTTTGGCATCTTCAGGTGGTTTTGACTAAATAGCCAATGGGAATCCACATGAGAGATCAGGGTCTACTCTATAATGGTTCCTTCATTCAGATGGGCAATGAGGGCAACAGATGAGCAAGGCAGCCAGACTGGAGCACATTCACAGAATGGGGGCATGTTTATTTTGTGGTCTCTCTTTTCAGCTTCTTTCTCTACCCATCCTGCCTCTGCTACCTAGAAGGCATCCTCCCATTTGGAGGCCTAAGTGTCACAATCCATGTGTTAATTTGGTACACGGATAAGTTTTCCTTTGGGAATTCATAGCCCGTGCAGTCTTCCCAACCAAAAAAGTTGGCTCTTAAGTGATATTTCAGGTACCCTGAGGGTCATTGTGAGATATTGTTTGGGGAGGGCCCCACACCGGTGCCCTTCAGATCCTACGACCGGGGTAGTCACCTGCTCCACCCGGTAGTAAACCTGTCCCCAGAGAGCAGTGTTGTGAGGAGTGAAGCTATAGGGCTTTCCTGTTCCAATAAAAATCGACAATTTACTGTAATTTGGTTGTGATTTAACAATGCTTTTAAAAGAGGAAGTAAATGGCTCATAAAGTCTGGTGACCTATTCACTCTTCTGTGCTTCATCAGGCCCTCCCTCTGAGCTGGTGCCCTTCATACCCCAAGGCCTCCCAGGGGAAGAACAGGGATGAACAGGCTCCCAGTTCAGGGAGCCCAATTTCCACAGTCCAAGTGGCGGCCTGCAACGTTCTTCATCCCTCCCGCTGTCTTTCTGTCCCTCTCTTTCTTGCCTTTCTTTTCTCCCACTCCCTTGCTCTTCTCTTTCCTTTTCTTTTCCCCCTGAACAATGAAAGTTGAATGGCAATGCAAATCTCAGTCTCTCCTTAAAAACCCCGGCCAGGGAGGCAGCGTGTCACCCATATTTATGAGCTTTAAATGGCTTTTATCAAAGTGAGGTCGCACTAAATCACGCCCGAGCTGTCATAAATACAAATGAGTCGACATAGGCTGCAACAAGCCTTCGGGGAAAATTATATGATGTGCTGTTGCAGTTATGGTATATCACACAGGGAGCTCATATATTTCCACTGGCAAGGTAATCCGATCCTCCAGAGGACTCTAATGGGTGAAAAGAGGCGGCAAGTAGGAGTGAATCTCACAAGGGGTGGGATGGTCACATGCCTGACAAGTGAGGGACCTTTCTTTGGATGCTGATGTTTTAAAGAACCGGCCTGTTCATAGAAAGGAGGTAATAGATAGAATCTTAAATATTTTATGGGGATTTCCTTATTTAGAATCAACCAATTAATTATAAGACTAGTGGAGGGGAGCAATGGACTAGGAGTCAAGAGACTTATATCTCTGGCACTAAATGTAGTTACATCGCTTTGGCCTTGGGTGGTTTTAAAATACATCTGCAAATTCTTTGATACTCTTCCTTTAAAAAGAGAGAATCTAATCCCATTTCCCTTCAGTGTGGGCTGGCTTTAGTGACTCATTTCTAATGAATGGACTGTAGCAGAAGTGAGGTGTGTGATTTCCGAGGCTAAGCCGTCAAAGGTATTGTGCCTTCTCCTTGAATGACCTACTCTAAGGAAAGCCAACTGCCATGTTGTAAGGACACTCAAGCAGCTCGATGGAGAGGTCCACATGGTGAAGAACTGAGGCCTCCTGCAAAGATCCAGGGCTAGCCTGCCAGGCATGTAAATGAGCCACCTTGGAAGAGGATCCAACATCCTCATCAAGCCATCAGATGACTACAGTCATGGCTGACATCTTTCTTGATTGCAACCTCATGAGACTGTGAGCCAGAAGGATGCGGCTAGGCTGCTCCTAGAGTCCTGTCCCACAGAAAATCTGAGAGGTAATAAATGTTTATTATTTTAAGCTACTAAATTCTGGGGTAATTTTTATATGGCAATTGATAACTACTACAAGGCAATAAACTTAAACTCTCTAGGTATCAGTTTCCTTATTTTTATATAAAGGATGGACTAAATCAGAGGTTCTAAACTCTGGCTACACATCAGCAGTTTAAAAGCATCTGACACTCAGGACCTATACGAGACCAACTGAAACTGAGTCCCTGGGCATGGTGAGACCCCAGCACTGGCATTTTATAAGGCTCTCCAGGTGGTTCTAAATGTACTGCCAGGAATGAGTACCACTGAACTAGATGCATTTTATGTTCTAAAATACTTTTTACAATTTTACAAAACTCTTGGCAGGTCTGGGAACTGGGAATGTGAGAGTTGGATTATTTCTTCATTCCCGACTCCCTCCCATTACTCCAGATGCCTGGACACTGTCCAGGGGAGCCAGAGACAATACCTTTACTCCAGCTGGTGAAGCCAGGCCTGAGACAAAGAAGTATATTTTAAGATGTAAAATGTCATTATAATAAGAATGGATCCTGGGGAATCTGAAACAGCCCGCATCTGAGGAGAGCTGGCATCGATCAATTCCCTCAGCCCACTGCATGAAGAGAGTTAAAGGTGGGACGTGCTTGGCTTAGCAGAGTCCTACTGCAAGACAGGAGTGCTGTCAAGCATGGATCCCTCTTGGGGGAGCACCATGTCACTGCTGGTCTAGCAAGGGTGGCCGTGGTGCTGGGCAGCAAAAATGCACTGGAATTCGAGCCAAAAAACTTGCTGTTCATTGGCTATGAGACCTTGGACAGGTCAGTTCATGTCTGCGACTCACGGTCTGCATCTGCAACAATGGAAATTATATACCTGCTATATGGACCTTGTCCTGGGGAATAACGAGACGCTAGAGGTGAAAAGCCTTCCGGATAGTAGTGTACATGTGGTCAGAGGGCTACATGCCTGAGTCATGGAAATCCATGGAGAAACTTCCACACTATCAGCACAGGTCCCCTTCTGAGAAAAATAAACACTAAATCCATAACTAAAATAAAGAACGATGTGGATCCAAAGGATAATTTGCCCTCATATGGTCAGAGATCTTCTCACAGTCCATCAAAAGTCACATTATTATGATTGTTCTTCACCTGTTCTTCCTAAGGATGTTTCAACCCAATCCTCTGTGTCATTTCTGGATATCTAGCAAATGTCAAGTCTGAGTCCCTCCTTCATTCTTCCATCTGTTCAGTCAATAAGTGTTTACAGGTACCCTAAATGCCGAACAGGCAAGGAATGCTTATCACGTCTACCTTTTATCTTGGATCCCCACTAGTCCGATGTTCTACTTTGGCCCTCAACCCATTATGATGGCCTCGGACAGTCTGGGCTTCCCATAACACTACACATTTGCCTCAGCCTTGGTGTTATCCCTAGGGCTGGCAATGCATTTTGCAAATATAGGGCTGGGCTCCCAGGAGAATGGACGATCCCTAAGGGCAGGACCACCTCCCATGTTCTCTGTATCACCTATAACAGTAGCTGAGAGCTGGCAGGGGCTCAAAAAGCCAGTGTAGGCTGATAGGCAGTGCCACGGGAACAGAGCCAGGTTTTGCCTGGCATCCTGAATCAATCTCCTCCTTCCCTATCTGCACACCGGCCTGCCCATCCCCTGAGGAGAGAGGGGATTTGACTTTCTGGGTGAGCAGGGTGTCTCGCACCTCCCTAGAAGTGTCCTCACCCTGGCTTCCCACTTCGGGGAGCACAAGTGCTGTGGCTTATTCACATGCCTAAAGATGCTGCCAGATGAGACTTTCAGGCTCCCCAGAAGTCCTTCCCAGGTCTCTCATCTGTCTACCCCATAATACTTAATTCTTTGTAAAGAAGCAAAGAGAAGGCTGGGTTTTTTTAAGATATTAAGAAAATCATTCATTGCTGGGAAGTCACATCAGGGTCTCATCCTTCAAACCGACAGGTGAGTGTGTATCAGCCTGAGAGAGAGCCTGATTATTAGTTTTAAAGAGCTTATTTCACTCTCTTAAAAATGGGATCAGTTCATCTTCATCACATCTGTCTGTGCGTGGTTCCCACGTGCCACAACAGCTGTCAGCTCCAGGCCTTCCTCGATTAAGGTGGAGGGGGTGTGGTCTGCCCGGGGGTGTGTGTTTGCCAGAGGAGCAAACAAGGAGATTCAGACTCGGAGTAACTAATGGGGGTTGATGTGCTCACTGGGATTCAGGAAGGGGCCGGAAAGAAGATTCCTACCCAACTCATCCCATACCCCAGTGACCAAGGGAAGAAGAGGAGCCATAGACCGTAGCTAGGGCCCACTTCCCTAAGCAGCAACAAGAAGGCCTTGTAGCAAATCACCTTATTACGGGATGTGGCAGGGGCAGTACAACTGTGGTAAGCACGTGGCCCCCTCACACCCCAAGGGCCCCCCCAGCCTCAGCCTGGTGACCCGTCACAACCACAGCAGAGCTTCCAGTTCTATCCCTGATACCTGTTCAAAAGCTGTTTCGTGGTGCCCAGACCCCTTCCCATTTTGTTAGGGATGAAGGCAAGAGCTGAGCGAAAGTATCAAAAGAAAGAAAGGGCAGAATGTTGTCGTGATCTGACCTCCACTGAAATCCACTGTTCTTACCAATGGGAAGACACTGCTCAGTGTCTGCAGAGAGGGTAGCATGGTCTTAAATGGCAGTCCAAAAGGAGGAGAGAAGCAGGGAGAGACTTGTACATTGAAATACGTGGTGGATAACATGGAGGAGATAATAAAATGCTAAACTGAATGCAGCTGAGTGTTAAACATGGCTCACAAAATACGCTTCACAGATGACTAAGAAAGCCAAAGGGTACAGCCAGGCATGGGATGCTTCTGGCAGAGGGGGCCTGGAGGAACCCTCCAGACTGGAAGCATCTTCACTACAGAAGGGAGGAGGGAGGACCCACCAGGCACAGGCCGGCAAGAGAAAACAAGCACAGGTGGCAAAGAGACTTGAGGATTCTGGAAACATGGGGCACACAGCCTGTAACAGGGAATGGTGGGCAATCCAGCTGAACAGATCCTAACTAGGCATGTCTAGAGAAAGAACCGGCTTTGCATATGTCTCTGTGCACGATGAGGACGCTGGGGCAGATAATCTGAAATGACAGATAATCAAAACATCACTTAGCATGTATCTATGTCTTGGAGTTGATATGGGTGTGTGAGGAGATAGAGGGCTTGCAACACTTCCCACGAAAGGATGAAATGCCTCAGAAGACCTGGATCAGAAGGAGCTGATCCGCTGTCACCCGGTCCTGTGAATGCTTCTGTGTCCCCCAGTTCCTGCCTCCGGCAAAGGGGCAGCATCACCTTGCAGGCCGGGGCAAAATATCCGCACTGTCCAGTGGGCTGAGGCCAGGCCTTGCTTCTACCTCGCCAGCTCAAGGCAAGGAAGCCAGGTAAGTGATGATTATATGCAAAAGGCACATTCTCCTAAGTTTCTGAAGAACTGGAATATATAATAACCCTATATTCATTATCAAATAAGCGATACACTATATTGAATAAAAGATACATGTGTTGATAAATGTTTAACAATGAAATAAACTTGCTAAGGATCATAATGCTGATACTTGACCTACAGATGATTGAGTTCCCGTGCAGGGGGAAGGCCCACCCTCTCCAAGAAGGCTGGTTGAAGCACTGTTAGTCTGTCCTCAGATCATAATTTCTAGTTCCCTGTGCAGTCAGGGTTTCTTGAAGGAAGGAGTGCATATCAAAGACCGCCCTAGTCGAACAGGGACCTATTTCCAGGGCACTCTTGTGGTGACCCGCCAGCACTGCTGGTTTCCAAGACATCAAACAAGGTTCTTAGTCTGTGGAGTAGAGCCTGTCGTGCCCTCTGGCAATCCTTTGTGGGGGCTGGAGAGTACAAACAACTGAAAAATTAACATAGAAAGATCCTTAAAGAAGAAGTGGAAATGGACAGTGAGAACATACAGCTGCAAGAAAATAGGGATGTAAGTGACAAGGCCTGCCAAGTGCAAGTGGCTTGTTATATATAGGAACACAACAAGAAGTCCATGGTCCTCACGGGCTGGGTGTGACTAGAAAACCTGCCAGAGGCAGATCACAGTGAAAACTAACTGGGCAGGAGCTGGAAGAGCCAAGGATGATGGTGTTGCCCTCCCTTGGGAAGTCATAAACCTGGTCTTTTTCTCAAGTGCCAAACAGACAATTATAAAGCTGTATTAGCCTAGAACTACCCAGACTAATACTGAGAAGCAAGAAAAACTATGACAAAGAAAGAGTGGGCAAGCCATGACAGTCAAAGCATCGTTCTAGAGCAGAGACGAGGGACTAAGAATGCTAAAGAATGGAGTGGGGTGAGAAGGGGAGGAGTGGAGTGCAGTGCAGTGCAATGAAATGGAGGGGAGTGGAGTGGGATGGAATGGAGTGAGGTGGGGTGGGGCAGAATTGAGTGGAGTGGAGTAGAATGGAATACAGTAGAATGGAGTGAAATGGAGTGGAGTGGAATGGAATGGAGTGGGGTGGGGTAGAGTGGGATGGAGTGGAATGGAATGGATTGGGGTGGGGTAGAGTGGGGTGGAGGGGAGTGAGGTCGAATGAAATGGAATAGAGTAGAATGGAGTGGAGTGGAATGAGGTGGAATGGAATAGAATAGAGTGGAGTGGAGTGGAATGGAGTAGAATGTTGTAGAATAGAGTAGAATGGAGTGGAGTGGAATGAGGTAGAATGGAACAGAAGGGAGTAGAATGGAGTGGAGTGGAATGGAGCAGAAGGGAGTAGAATAGAGTGGAGTGGAGTGGAACAGAGTAGAAGGGAGTGGAATGGAGTGGAGTGGAATGGAATAGAGTAAGATGGAGTGGAGTGGAATGGCGTAGAATGGAGTGGAATGGAATGGCGTGGAATGGAGTGGGGTGAGGTGGGCTAGAGTGGGGTGGGGTGGAGTAGAGTGGGGTGGGATGGAATGGAGTAGAATAGAATAGAATGGAGGAGAGCGGAGTGGAGAGGAATGGAATGGAGTGGAATGAAAGGGTTGGAAAAGCCTGTGGACTCCACACCTATGAGCTCCATCATCGACATGACCAGGCTGGGCCTGGTTGGGCCTAAGTGTACTTCCAGCTCTTCCCTTTTCTTAATCTGACAATCCAAAATCCTTTCTTGGACAGCAGAAGTCCTGAAATTGAAGTGGGCTGAACAGGACCAAAGGGAGGAGAAGCTATGGCATTCTTAAAAAACAGAGGTGGGGGGTGGCGGGCAGAAGAAAAGAATGAAAATTTGACTGGAGTGTGTTTATAAAAAGCTGATATGTAATTCAGTGTTTGTGGAAACTTTTCTGGTTTGTTTGGTGGCAAAAACCAAATTGGAAACATGTAAAGTACATAAATATCACTTACAATTAAAAAAAAACCTGTAAAGTTTAAGCAAAATGACGTCTGTGAATGTGCTCTGAAAAGTGCGGGGTGTTATTCCGATAGAAGGGATTGCTGTCCATGGCCAAATAGTTTGCATGGCTATTTGTTGGATCAGAGGCCACATGGGCTCCGTAAGGGCTCCCCCGGCTATGAGAGCAGACAGTGAGAGGCACTCACTGAATTCCAAGAAGGATCCAGGACCAGAACGCCTTCCCACATATCTATTGTAAGACCTGCATTTACATTCTTAAAGATGCACACTCTTGGAGTTTTTGCCCTAGGCCTTCTTTTAAAATGCAAATACCTCTGGGAAGGCTGACACTTTTAACTAACTCCTTCCTAGGTGTGGAGGAGAGGTTGTGAAGTGGCCAGCTAGCTGGTCGGCCATCACAGCTCTGGGAGAGCCTAACGGAGAGATCTGAGCTTGGCAAATCAACCACTTGACCTTTCAGGCCCTCAGCACCTTCAGATGAGAAAGGGACGCTGGGCAGGTAAATAAGATGGACCTCTAAACTCTAAAATGTATCAGATGTAGGACAAGCAGTTAAATTTGAATTTTGGACACACGACAAATACTTTTTAGTGTAAGTATGCCCCATGTATACTTATACTAAAAAAATATTTGTGGGAGTCCTGTATTTTTATCTGCTAAATCTGGCAACCTTAATCAGACGGGCTTTTCTCTCCAGAGGGTAAAATCCTAGAGAGAGCAGGGGCAGTGAATGGAAAGGCAGGAAACAAGGAGAGATGGGAGGTAGGGAAGCCCTTGCAAGCACAATGCTGCCCCCCTCACAATCCTTTGAGGGCTGACCTAGTGCAATGACATTCACAAAATGCACCTCACCCCAGGGCTTTAGCAAGATGCTCCGACTGTCATCTCCTAGAAGGCAGTGGGCCCAGGGAGAGCTGTCCTGAGCAACGAGTGAGTGGCCACTTCTCTGCCTGTGCCCCGAGCCCCCACTGCTCTTCCCAATGCAGCGACCTTCCTAAAACACAACTTTCCTCACCTCCCTCCTCCGGTGATACTCTTCCATGGCTGCTTTTAGCTGCTCTGTGAAATCCAAGCTCCCTGGAAGCTCGTAGAAGGCTCCCATCTGACCAGCTATAGATTGCCCCCCACCCCAACCCAGCCTGGTCTCTGGTCTCTACCACCTCCTACTTGCTAAACCAGCCATCCCCCTTCCTCCCTCTCCTGTCTGCAAACATGCTTGTCTTTCCACAGACTGTACCCTTTCCAGAGAACTGGCCCTGGCTCCCAGCTCTCTTTTGAATATAGCTCGTCCAGTCTCCAGTCTCCCAGGTGGGCCTCTGGTAAGCAGGGTACCGCATGCATTCCCAGTGTGGGTCACTCCTTCACAATGACTCGAGGGCAAGTCTGCATTCATCTCTGAAACTCTAGTCCCTGCCACAGTGCCTGGCATTTGATGAGCATAGAAATTACTGGATTGATTGGTTAGTACATTTGCTGGTCCCTACCGAACGAGGACACTTGCTGAAGCAATGATTAGCCCCTTTCTCTCCACCTCTGTGCCTCTCCTATAACTCCTCGGGGGTCACAAATCATCTCTGGAACTAGCCACTTCCTAGCCATCCCCATACACCCACCTGCACTCTGGCAAGCACTGAGTCAGTCCTCCTTTCAACTCCCAGATTTGAGTTGGCATTTACCATTTTATAACCTATCCTGCTCTCGGTGTAGTTTGCATTTATTTAGCAATTAACCACATATTTCCTTGTGCCGCTTCTTGAATTATTTTCTGTATTGCCATTCCCATCAGCAAGTATGTCCTCAGAGCTTTCTGTAAACAAGGCCCAGTTATCATGTTCTTGGTGAGGAAGGAAGCCAGGAAATGAGGCCCCAGGCTTCTGGGAGCTCCTGTGTATAAGGTAAAATGGAAAGTGACCCGTAGGTCAGCTGAACCATCCTAGAAGACCCACAGACAATGGAGGTACCCCCATTACGTTAGGTTAAATAAGAAGTCTGTCGCCTGCCCCCAGGTTTTTGCAAACTCCTGGAGTCGGATCCGGTACTCTTATTTTTGATTTTCTATTCTATGAATCAAGATCTCTCCCCTTCACAGCCCAGCCTTTCCACTTCCCACTCTGGTCTCCACTACACATTTTCTTTTCTTTTCTTTTTCTTTTTCTTTTTTTTTGGCAAACCATTAGCTTCCTTTCATGCCAAGCTTTGGAGGCCTCACCTTTCCTATCCCAAACCAAATATTTGTTAAACAAAAAACCTACTCACTGTCCTAGAGGCAGAACGGAGGCAAACCTCATAATTTGAAAGAATCTTTATCTTCCCCCTTCCTAACTGAAGTAACTATTACACGGAGTGTTAAGCTATAAGCCAGAGAAGCTTGGACTAAAAAGTGACCATTTTCGATGCAGGAAATGTAGCATTGGTAAGCCATGCTCTCTGGATTGAATGTGACTAACCCACGTTTGCGTGTCGGCCTTGTGGGCAGGAACGCGGGCTCACTTCCATCCTTTCCTCCTGGGAGCTGCCATGTGACCTGACCGTTGTTGCCTGGGCTCTGAATGCTCAGCCCTATTTTCCGGCCACTGCCCGTCGGGTTCCAAGGCCGACGTGACCCAGGACGGCCGTGGCACACGTGGGCTCCGGTATCCACGCCTGCTCTCCTGGGCTCCCCTCTGTCTAGCTCACTCTTCACCCTCCCAGCCCTCTGGCCACAGCGAACGGCCCTACTCTCATTTCTCGGAACACTGGAACCTCTGCTGGGCTCTCAGCAGTTTCCCTCTCTCCAGAAAGATGTTTCTAGCCTCAGCTCAATTGCTGCTTAACTTCCAAGACTCTAGACGCAAAGGTGCTCAAACTGGAGTGTGTATCAGAAACATGGAGGTTGCTGAGCCCGGGTTCGGAGGTGAGGCCCGAGGTTTTGTATTTCTCACAAGCTCCCAGGCGATTGGTGGCACCTAAGCACTGGCCCGGAAGCTGACTTCCAGCATGCCCAGCTCCAGTGCTCTCAGACACATGGCCCCGCATCCTGGGCCCCTGATCAGAGCAGACGTTTCCCATCCACACCACGGGCCCCCAGGAACACGCGGCAGTGATAGGGCAGGAAGGAGACTGTGCTCCGAGGGGTGGCCCTGGCCTGCTGCAGCCATTTGTCCGATGTGATTAAAAAACAAATATGACATGCTTCAGAGGCCAGAGAACTGGAAGAGCTGGGACCTGGCTTGCAGAACAGCGTGCATTTTGTGCAACCAGCCTAAACAGAGTGGGGGAGGGGCGGGGCAGACAGCTGTTTCTCATTCAGGGACCAGCAGGGCCCAGGGAGTGGGAAGCCAAGCACAGCACTGCCCTACCAGGCCCCTGAAATCGGAACCTGGAGGGCACATCAGCCATTCCTCAGAGGGGCAGGGTGAGGGGAGGGAGGCCTTGGAGGGGGACCTGAAGGACACTGAGTTTGGGGACCTAGGCCGAATCCAGCAAATGTGCTGATGCTTAAGGGAGGGGGTGACTACTGATACCTAGTTCTGTCATGACTCATTTGCATCCTGGGATTCTGAGGAAATTCAGCCTTCCCAGAGAAAGAGCTGGAGGGGGCCCCTCGGATGGGGCTATTTCTCAGACAGTGGTCAGGAAATCAGGAAACTGGGAGCATTAGGATCCCCTGAGCACTTAGTGAAGGTCCACATTACTAGGCCCCCTCTGGTCTGCACAGTCAGAATCTCTGGGGGTGGCCCCAGGCCTGGCCTGGGAATCTGTGTCCTACACCCCCTCCCCAAGCAACTGTATGTTCACTGGTGTTTGATCAGAGCAAGAACAGCTTGGGTTTCACAGGCGCTGGAAGCTGAGGCCCTCTTCGGTTCTTTTTCTCCCAATCTGTGCGTGGTGTTGAACCTCACCTGAAAGGTCTGGCAATCAAGGATCCCCTGGACCATAAGGAGGGCTTTTCCCTATACACTGTCCCCCAGAGGCCACATTTCTCCAGAGCCAAGAGAAGCACTTGGCTTCACATTTGAATACTTTGCATTTTCTAAACCAATCTATTCAGTAATCAATAAATACTTATAGAAGATCAATTTTGTTCTTATCACTCCACCAGAGAAATACAAAGAGCTATAAGGGACAGTCCCCGACAGCTGGCGAGGAAGTGCAGGGATCCAAAGGGCCACTCGGCTACAAAGACACTCTGAGGCAGAGCGGAGGGGACAGGGGGGAGTGTTCTTTTAAAATCTGTTGTAACCAGTAACACCATCACCTAGATGTTATTAGTTTTAATTCAGAAAATCTATATGCCTGAGTAATCTAAAACCAACAATAACAAAAGCCTCCATTTACGGAGTACTCACATGGTACCAGGCGCGGCGCAAACTTAATCCTCTCCGAAACCTGATGAGGGAGGTACAATTATTTCTCAATTATAAATGAGGAGTCCGAGCCTGGGGTTATTAGCGACTTGCCCAGGTTCACAGAGCTAGGAAGCGGCGGCGTTGGAAGGTAGGGTCAGGCCTGCCTGCCTCCAGCGGCCTGCGTCAGCCCCGGGCGCCGCCGTCGTGGCTAATCTCCGTGTAAGGCCCGCGAGGGTCAGCCGCGGGCCAGACGCTGAGAAGGCACAAGGGCTCCCAAAGAAAGAAAAGGTCAGAGGAGCTGGGAACGCTTAGCAGTAAACTTCAGGGAAGAGACAGCCGTTTGGAAGGCAGATTCTGCAGCTTTGTGAACTAAGAGATACCCCAGGCCCCATGCTTCGCTCCAGAGGGGAGGGAGGCAATAAAGCGCCAGGCGTGCCTGCGGGACAGGTCAGGTCAAAAAGGATCCCCCAAAACAAGTCACACGAAGCTGGCTTTCGACTCCATACCACTCTGCGCCAGCTGAGACCAGGCTACGAGCTGTGCCTCACTGGCAATGTGCACCCACAGGTCTCTGCTGGATTCAGAAAATGTGCAACTAGGCTTGTTCTTCTTCTTCTTCTTTTTTTTTTTTAAGGAGGCTTGGGAATAAAAACAAAAAAGGAAAGATGACTCTATACAAGGCCTTACCGAATAAGCACTCTGGAAAGTCACTGAGCAGAAAATTGAATTTAAGTTTCTCCAAACGATACGTATTCCCCATCCTCCCAGTGCTTTGTGGACGGATCCACTCCCTCTATAAGGAACTCATGAAACCAAGGAAACACTTCAAACTGGAGAAAACACAATGTACTGTTTTGTGAATCCAGACTTTTGGAATTGATTCAAATTCTCAATGTATAGGGTTTCTTCCCCTCCCCTCCCCTCAATAGTACACAGTAACCTTCAATCTTTTTGCAACAGTATGTTTTAAAACTTGTGTGTGGTTTTCCTATATTCACTGTTTACAGAGGATGAGAATAAAATTGTAGTCGGGCCAGTAAAACAGAGTAGCATCCCCAGTAACTCTGCTCTCGAGGGCCGCTCCACCCAGCGTCCATCTGATCACAGCCCAAAAGTTGGCAATGCACAAGACAATAAGCAGAAGACACCCTTTGCATAAGCAAAATGGAGGTGGGGAAACTTCAGTGTGATTGGAAAAGCTCCAAACATCTTTACACATCTTCCCTTCATCTAAAATTCTCCCCTTAGAGATGCCTCTAAGGTTTTTTCTTATCATAAGAGAGGTATAAAATTACAATCTGGAGAAAGTCTTTGCATCGGCGAGGTCAGTCCCCAAATTTTATGGTGGAGTAAAACAGTACTTTCAGAAGGTTACTTACTGTCTTGCATAAGAATTCAGGTTTTAAATTGCAGGAGCATTTCCCGAATGTGAATTTGTTTTGTATAATGTTGATCCTTTTTGACCTTGGGTCAAAATAAATGTCCCATGGTCCAACCCATTGGGGAAATGCTGCACACATTACATCACCTCCTCTCTCCTCCCTTTTGTAGATTCACAGTGCGGACTGAAGTACTGTATGAAAGATTTCGAGAGGTTCTACCATCAAGCACCCAGCTGTTTTTCCCCCAAAACTGATTGAGCTATCTAAAATTTTTACCACATGATGTCTACTGACAGGCAGAGGAGCGAGGGTCCCGGCGTAAGCCATATGGGGATACTGCATGATGTCACAGTGTGCACTCTTCTTTATGAGGAAAATAACCCAGAGAGAGTATTTCATAATAATTTACATTCCGTTATTTAGGATGTATCCAGTCTCAATTCCCTTTTGACAAGATGGGTTAAGCAGTGGTAAAGAATTTGGATATGCAGAAGAAGGATCTGAGACATCCTAAACTTTGACCAAAAGAATGACCTTGGGCTTGGCCAAATTTTACAGGTGGGACCTTGCCAGGCCAAAGGGATCCAAGTCAAGGACTAAGCCAACTGGCCACCTTACTCCTCTGTTGTAGAAATTCACTCTGGTTTAATCTTTAGATCTCTTGTTTGTTCAAGACACCTACTTTCTACTACAACGCTACATTCCCACATTTCTGGAACCCTCCTGTTATAACAATGGCAGACACATAGTAGGTGAGCTCAAAAACGGCCTGTGGCCAAAACAGAAATCTGATCACGGTGATTCTTTTTTCAGCAGACTGGAAATTGGGGTATGAAAAGCCCCAGGATTTCACTTCGCTAATTATTTCTCTGAAGCAATTTAAAAAAAAGCTAAAATATTTTCACGGGTTTGATTGACTTAACAAGTTTAAATAAACTCAGTTCAGATCCATTTTATCAGCAGAATTCAGTCTGATCAATAGAATTATACTTGAAAAAAAGGGGAAGAAAAATCATTAAGAGGCACCAGTGCAATCGAGCGAATTGGTTACATTTATAAGACGTGCTGAATTTGCAATCACGAGCAACGAGAAGGTGCACTGGCAACCAAGTTTCTAATAACACCTTCAAGTCTCATCCACAGCTTCAAAAATCCCAAACAGATCCACACAGGCCTTGTAGTGGGAGCCATTTCCATTCACTGTCTAGGTTAAATTAAATGCAGATTCAGCCTTCTTCAAGGAGTTGGGAAAGAAACTTCTACTATAGTTCATTCTTTTCACTTATCTGACAGATGCCACTAGATAAAGGGTTTGTCCCAGTCGGCTCCAGCTGCCATTCAAGATACCATACACAGAGTGACTTCAGTGACAGACATTTCCTTTCTCACAGTGCTGGAGACTCAAGGTCCAACACGCAGGAGCCCCGGGAGGGTTCTGTTTCTGGTACAAGTTCCCTTCCTGGCTTGCAGATGGCTCCCTTCTCAATGTGACCTCACATGATGGAGAGAGCGAGCCAGCAAGCTCTCTGGTGTCTCTTCATAGAAGGAAACTATTTCCTATTGGCTCAGGGACTCACCCTTGTGACCACTTTTCAACCTTAAGCAGTTCCTTACTCCAAATATAGTTACATCATGGGGCTAGGGTTCTAATATGTGAATTTTGAGGGGGACACAGTTCAATACATAGCAGGTCCGAAGATGCAAAGAACAAGTCCGTGGTGGCCTCCTGTCTTTCTCTCATTCTCTTCTCCCTCCTTCCATCCACCTCCTTTCTGCCAAACCCTTCCAATTACACAGAACAGGAAAAGCGCTCAGTGCTCAAGCCGTCATTTTCAAAGTGACTGAAAACAAATCAGAACGGATCACAAACGCCTCACTTCTGGGGTTGCTGCTGGAATCACCATATTCAAGGATGCACCTAGTTCAGTGGGATCTGAGTTCTCATCCACTACACTGATGACGACTTAGGATTCAAGAGCCGGGTTTGACAAGTCAGGACGGGGGGCAGCTCACGGACTCTGAGCCCCACTGTTCTCACCGCTCTGTTACAAGGCCACACTCCACCACATCTCAGCATAACGGAACTTCCTAACTGCATATCCCTTGGGCCCCGTTGGGAAAAGTCAGCTATGTAAGTTACAAACTGCTGTGATGGTCTCTTTTTTTCAAACCAGTGACTTGAAGACAACAAAGAGATATTTCAAACATGTCGTGAACAATGGCAATATTTAGTGCAGAGCCTCTTTAGAAGAATACTTTGAGAGGTGACTACACTTACTTGGAAGTATAATAAGGCCCAGTTTGTGTTTTGAGAAGTTACTCTCTCACTGTTTCACGCTTTGGACAGCAGCATGCCCAGCCTCCTTCATTTGGGGCCATTGAGAGAAAGTTCTAAGCTTAACTAGGGCTGAATTTGCACCGCTTTGTTGAATTGTCACCGTTTTCCCCGCTCTCCATCTCTCACCTATTGAACTGCGGAGAAGGTGCGTGCCCACGTGGAGGAGACAATTGGAGGCCGAGAAGGCTCACAAATGCCGCACACGGAACTGTAATGCTCAACTCAACGAGGTGCCATTCGCATGAACTACATTGTAATGATAATGTTTGGCTCCCCCGAGGGCTCTATAAACTGTGCAGCTACTCTTTGTGTTATGAACTTGGTTGCCCAGGAGAGGAACGGTTTGTTAAGTCCTGCTGAAAAGGCTAGCCATCTATGGTTTGATGGGCCAGGCTAAGACCCAATATACCTGTATCTCCGCAAGCCCTTGTATGGGGCTGGGCCACAAGGGGACTTCAGTGGTATGTCGCAACAAAGAAATGGGCAAATGAGCTATCATGTGGGCTGCTCAACCCCCACCGATTTATCTAGTCCCAAATCTGATCTGGTCAGTTACTTGATTAGAAAGTCCCTGATTTCCTACCATAGAATCCAGGTGGGATTTTCACAAGTTTCTTCTCTTTAAAAAGAAAAAGACATTTGTCACCAAACAGAAGGTGCCACCCCCACCAGGGAGCCCCATGCTTGTGTCTTCATGCTATTTTATCATGAACTGTGGTTATCAGTAAGTATCTCCGGGGCCAATGAAGCAAGAGAGAGCAGCTCTCCCTAAAGCGTTCTCGGTCTGCACTGGATATAAAGAAGAAAGCTCGAGAAATTGTAGCTTCCCTCCGTGGCCCTTTTGTGAGCCCAAAGCAGCTATTAGGGAGCACTGGCGTTCCAAGATTCTGTGCTAAACAAACCAATATTTGAGCCCCAGAAGGACCAGGCTGGGGCTGGGCTGGTCTACAGGGGCCTCCTTTGTCTGGGGGTTGGAATCATTCCTCGGTTCCTTTTCACTAGTCCTCCCCACCCCCAGCTCCTGCCCCTCTCCCAATTCACTCTTTAAGAATTTATCCTGCTGCTTCTTTAACTCAGCATGTGTCTGGGCAGATGTCCAAGAACGCTCGCTTCAACAACGACAACAACAGGACCAGGAAAAAAAAATCCTCTACTTCAATGCAGTCCTCCCTGCTCTCCTAGCCCTCCCGCTCTCTCCTGGCTTTTCACAGCTCATGATTGATAATGTCCTCCTCTCTCTCGCCCTGGGACTCCACATGCCTTTCTATTGGACAACACCGCCTCTGTGAGGCGACCTGGGAGTCCAGCCACTGGGCCCTGGGACCCCCTTGGGTCTTTTGAAAGAGGAAAAAGGAAAGGCCAAAAGGGGCCCTGGGTGGGGGCAGGCCCAACAGGTACAAAGCAACCAGAGAGCTGCAGGCAGTGAACCTCTGAGCCAGGGCCAAGGGCCTGGCAGCTCGGAGAGAGGGTGGCGAGGGGGTCTTTCTGTACCTCGTTACCACCGTTTTCTTTGCCCTTGTAAGAAAGACGACTACACTGAGATTCCAAAGAACCATGTGTATTTTGAACCAGTGAAAATCCTTCTACCAGAACTTTCCTTTTGGACTCTACTGACTTCCCCTGAAATTCCTTAAGAGAAGACGTATTCCATTGTATTTTGCTACAAAAAGATTCAGCTAACAAGTATTGAGCACCCACTAAATTCCAGTACTCTGTTAGTTACCTGCTTAGACATAATTCCATTGAGTCCTTGAAACAAGGTAAGAGTGACTCTGTACTGGCAGGGGAAGAAACCAAGGCACGGAGAGATTAATTCCCTCACCCTGGGTCACATAGCTAATGCACAGCAGCATTGTGAGCTGGGCTCAGGTCCTATGATCCCATGGGCCATGCTTTTCCTGTTCTACTCTGCGGCTGCTGGAAACTTTGAGAAATGAAAGAATGACTGAATAAAAAAGCCCCTAGAAAAGGTGAGGGCATTATAAGCATTTCTATTATTATTATTATTATTTGCACCATCCAGTAAATCTGCATCAAGAAATCTGCACTAGCCAGGAGATGATTTTTCTCCTTATGACTGCCTTGGGATGAATGGGTCAGATGAGGGTTACCCCAAAGCTGATGAACCATATTATCTTATTCTACTTTGGAAATGTTTTCATGGATTTCCAATTTAACTTTATGTCCTCCATATTTCAGGAAGGTCAGTTTGAAAGCCACCTGCTTGATTAGTGTTTGTCTTTTCGAAAACTGGACTTGAAAGTATTGTCTACTATATAAGAAACAATTCTTGTTTAAAGATACTTTCAGAAATACTCTGCAGGTGAATGTGTGCCTTTTGTTAAATAAAAGTGGTCATATGAAATGTTTCCCTTTTCCTCGTAGCTTCCAGCAAATCTACAGCCCAAGTCAGCCCCCCAAGGTAGATGATCGGAACCTTGAAGGAACCAGGGAACTATCACTCTGTTTAGATGATTTCGGCTCTGCTCTCGCCCTAACAGCTACATGTTGTATTATGCATGTAAACCTTTGATGTCCTTTAAAACCAGACAAGGTATAACTTCTTGATAAGTAAGAAACCAGTCTCCACGTCTATCCCAGGCTGTCACTGTAATCTGAAACACCTTACCTAGTGTCCACGCTTGGGGATCAAGCAGAGTAAGACAGAGCAAGTTCTTGAATAAAAGAGGAAAAACTAACTTTCTGACTTGGTAAGCAATGTCCTGGAGAGTCTGTGCCCCTCTCTCCCTGGAGAAGAGCGGAGAAGCAGCTAACCCAAGAAAGTCCAGGAGAGGATCAATGTCCAGGCAGAAGAGTGCAGTCCCTGTGGCTCCAGCAACTCCGAGATTCTTCTTTGCTCCTTTCTCTCCTAGCACGGGGCCCGGACCCCTTACCTACTGTTGGTAGTGATCGATCCCTTTCTATGTTGGATTCTCTAGCCACTGTCTTTCTTTCTCATTGCTCCCTCCTCCTTCCTCCTTCTTCTTCCTCCCCCCAACCCCTTTTTCCAGAACTGCCTCAAAAGGGCAATGCCCTGGGGCAAAGAAAAAGAAAGAGGGAGAGGAGACAGCCCAAAGTTATAACTTCTCATTTAGAAAAATATTTTGCTTTATGTTAAATGGGTAGTGGGTTCTTCAGAATAAAAGCTAAGGGCATACCCACGGAAATGTTTTGTTGAACCTTCAGAAATATAGAAGAGCAATCGAGAAATCTGTCAGCAAATACCTATGGAGCATTGTATTACAATTAAAAACAAATGTTAGTGGAGCTCTTCTCTTAGAAAGGATACAATGTAGTGTCTACCACATTAAAAAGCCCTGTAAGGGAAGCACATGAATCATACAAAACCCTTTACCTAAGGCTGCATGCAGTAAGGGAGCAGGTGTCAGGGTAGAGTGTACTAGAGATGAGACGCGCACCGGCTCCTGGAGGCAGGATGCACTGTGAGGGGTTCGGGGGAGGGGAGGCTTGAGATGGACCGAAGGATAGGTCAGCTTTAAGAGGAGCCAAGAGGCAGAGGGGGCTGCAGCCTTAAGGTCCATCCTCCCCTCCGCGACCTCCCACCCAACACCTTCCAGGGCACAACAAGTAGTCTTAAGGTTAGCGCTGGGGTGGAGAGGTGGAGTCTGGGATGACGGGAACATCGTCAGGATACCGGGAAGCCATCCTCTCAGCCACTTGGAATTACTGCCATGGTTGTTCTGAAGCCAAGGTACCTTTGCACCGAAGATCCCTCAGGTATTGTTTTCCTCTGAATTCAACCAATCCCATAGTCAAACGGCCTATTATAACCCCATTGCTCACCTCAGGAACGGGTAACAACTAAGTGGTATGAAGAGAAAAGCCAAATCATTTCTTATTTGGGGATCAAGAGGACTGGCTTCCAAGATCGGTTTGGTTCTCCTACTTAGGTTATCCACACTTCTACTTCTCTGGCACTGGCTAATAGATCGTTCCTGGTTCCCTTTTGTACAAAAGCCCCCATTCGAAAAGCAAAGAATCTGTGTTGTCGCCAGGGTTTAACGTCCTTGACCTGAGGACGACCTGTCAGGTGTTGCTGTACTGTGGCTGCATGCTCTAGAACGCCGTCCTATCCGCACGGGTGTGTGGTCCCACAGCCCCCAACTCATGAGCCTTAATGGATGCAAGTCCTCATCACAGAGCAAATGTTTTCAGCACCAAATCACGGGGCTAGGCATAAAAAATAAATGCCATCTACATCGTGCTGAATAGAAGGTGTGTTCCTCATTTATTTATTTTCTTAAAATATAACCGCTATTACTAGAACAGGGAGGGAGAACCTATCACTGGTTTTTGTGTTGTTGGGTATTCTCCCCCAGATGGATGGAAGCATGTACCTTTTTCATTAATATCACCTGCAAGAAAACAAAGCCAGGAATGTTTATTTCTTCCTAGGCTATTAAATGCTAACAGCTTCCAAGTAACCAATATCTACTCTAGGATTTAGAGTCCGCTTGGTATTTTGTGTAGGCAGCAATGTATTCTAATGAGTAACTCAGAAGGAGCTAAACAAAGGTAAAGTCTCTTTTATTTCTATACTCAAACTGGAAACAGTTGCACAGTTGGTGACCCTGGGCCACAGCCACGCACGCACCTGTGGGGAAGAGCATCGGGGGCATCTCAGTCAGAGACCCGGGTGCTCGGTAGCGGACCCGCCATGGTCGCGCACTACCTCGTTACAGTAGGGAGCGAGCTGGAGTCCCCTTGTCCGGGCTTATACAATATCTTCGGTGGGGGCAGCGGGAGGGTGAGGCTGGTTGGACAGGAGGGGTATTAGCAAAACAGGTTGCGAAGAATTGCATTCTAGCATCCCAACTGTAATACACAGATGCTCTGTCCACGGCCGCTGATGGATTCTATAAGGAATTATGGGATCAACAGCTAAAGAATTGCAACACACACGCCATTTTGATTAGAACTTGTTTGCCAGTCAATGGTTAAATATCAACTGCCAACTCTTTTAGAAGGCAACTTTAAATGAATATTCATGTGAAAGACACCGGGAGAAGCTTTGAAGACATGCTAGAAGATAAAGAAGGGAGGACAACCTGAGTATGACTCTCAGGAAGTTGTAATTTCCCAGATTATAGTCCAATGCCTGGACTGCCTGGTGATGCAGTCAGGGATAGGTAGTCCCCAACCTAAACAACTCTTCCCACACTCCCCGTAAGAAGGAAGAGGCTGTTAGGTCCAACGAAAGGCCCACGAATGGAGAAAGCAAACTTTCTCCCCAAATCAGTCACGCCCCAGCCTGGATCACTCCATTCTGCAGAGCATAAGTCATTGTTACACTAATAAATGCAGTTACTCAACAGTGATCGAACAGTTACAAGGAGATCAAAGAAATAGAGGGACAGTGGGAATTTGATCAGTCGAGATATATCCTTCGGATAGTGGCTCCAGGGAACCGCAGTCCCTTCTGCCTTTCTGCTCTCCACCCAGCCACACCAGAACGAGCCATGCCACCACAGGCATCTCTAGCTAGGGACAACACGCAAGTCCCCAGACACGCCCATGGAATCCATGCCCTTGATGTCCAGCTCTGATTCTGAGGACATCCCTTGAACCTCTGAATGCTCAATTGAAATCTGTTTCTTTGTTATTTCCACCCGTGGTTCTTCTCTGCCAGGAGCTGCTCTACGCCAATACATTCAACAATGCTAGCTCCAAGTGCCTACTTAACACAGCTGTGTGTCAGAAACGGGATGGGGAGGGGAGTCCAAAGCCTTTAAGGAACCAGAGGAGAAGAAAGACAGGTGTACAAACAGGAAAAGGGAAAAGGGGACAAATTCTTTGTTGGGAGGATGCCTAAAGGAGCATGGGAGCAGCTACAGGCAAGGGAGCAACTCTTCTGGAGAAAACAGGGACGGGTGAGCTTGGAAAGTCTCAGATAGGCCAATTCTGCAAGATCATTCTAGAGAGAGGGAGCACTGCATACAGATGTACAGGGGCAGAGAAAGACAAAGAATGTTTGGGGAAATTGAGGATAATGCCAGGTGCAAAGGAAAGAAAGTACAGATTGAAAAGAGTTTGGATTCTGCCGTGCAGAGTTTGGATTTTATTCTGTAGGTCATGGGGAGCCAGGAGAGGCTTCTAAGCACCACCTTTCTGGGAGGTAAGTAGAGAAGGAGTCAATGTCCTGATTTTGTATGTGAAAACAACTGTAGCACAAAGAGATGATGCCTGAGGCCACTCAGCCAGTGAGGTCTGGAATACAGGTCTCCCTACCCCCAACCCAGACTGCTTTCCACCAACACATGCTGTTTCCGCAGTCAATGTATCTTTGTGGGAAGCAATAGATCTCTTTGGACATCATGCGGGAAGCAGAATACTTACCTGTCAATAAGAAACTGTAATCCTCTTACTTCTATGAAAGGAAATGTGAGTTTGATGGCTCCCAAGTTACCAGGTGTACATTTCTATCAAGTCACTTGCAGAATGTCATCGGGCCTATGTATCCATCTGCCTTTCCGCACTAAATTGTGAGCTCCTTGAAATCAGAGACCGCATCTTCAGTCGGGGCATGAGACAAGCGTTAAGTGAGCAATTACCATGTCCCAGGCACTGTGCTAGAAGCATGGAATTATTTCCCTGTAAGTGAACTAGACGTGGCCTCTGCCCACCGTGGAGTCCAGAGCCATTCCATCCCTGCACTTGCAGTGCTTGGGCACAGGGTCGACACTCTGACATATGTGTGTAAAAGACCAAGTGAGCAGAGCTGGTGGTGCTATTTTCCCCCAACATCGCAGAGGTTCCCTGAAGCTGTGTCCTCTGTGTGCGTAGCTTGCGAAGGGGAAAAGGAGCCTGAGTCTCAACCTCTGTCCACAAACTGTCCCCCCCCATTCAAAAACACTAGGCTTAGGACTGAGGACTTCCCAGTCCCAGGCCAGATAGCGGACAAGCAGGTACCGGTACGATGAGAATCTGGCAGCCAGGAGAACACCCCATCAGAAGCTGCAAGAGTTAGGAAATTGAAGAGCAAGCGGACGCCCTCACTGCCTTCTAGGGTCTTCCCCAGGTACCTTTATGATTCTTAACTACCTTGTGTGATTGAGAAAGAAACTGACGCCCAGCAACAGGAAAACCACAAGGCTGTAGGTTCAGCACTGGCCATGTTACTGCCCACCTGCCACGTGGCGCTCAGCGGGGTGGCTCCAAGCCCAGCCTGGGCTGGTCTGGTGAGGAATGTTCTCCTGCTGAGCCAGCCAGAAAGAGCCACCAGCAACTGCTGCCACTCCCCCATGAACCAGCCAGCCTCCTTAAGCCCCTGGACTAGCCTGCCTGGTATAGCTTCCAGCCTGCTCATTCCACCACCAGCAGAGAGTGACAAGTACAACAGAGGCACCCCTTTCTTGTAAAAGAGGGATCCTGCCTGCCCTGCCCTGGCTATGGGTCCTCACCTTTTGCTGTGGCTTGGGATCATTTCAATTTTCCCTGTCCTCAGGGTGTACATGTAGGATACATGCAGACCTACTTTGTTCTGGAACAGTCTTTCTCAGTGGAAATTCTTAGCATCCTCTTCCTACCTGCTGGCTGTATTTTAACCTGAGGATAGCATTATCGCCTGAGCCAAAGCAGACCAAGAGAGTTGCCCCTTTCTTTTTCTTTTCTTTTTTTCTTTCTTTCTTTCTTTTTTTTTTTTGTATCCATAGGAGATGATGGATGTTAACTAAACTGATTGTGAAAATCATTTCATGATATATGCAAGTCAAGTCATGATGCTGTAGGCCTTACACAGTGCCTGTATGTCAACTCTATCTCAGTAAAACTAGGGAAAGAAAAGAAAGATGTTGGGTACCCAGTACAAGGTTCTAGATGCGAGTCTCACTTCTGCTGCCTGCCACAGGACCTTGAGCAGGCTACTGACCTCTGGGGTACAGTGTCCTACTGTCATAAGGGGGTGCCCTCTGCCACCACTCAGGGGTTGTACACATTGAAAGAGCTTCCATTTCTCTTTGCACCTCCAGCTACTTCCAAAAATGTCTGCGTGACTGTCTGCAAAGAAGGAAACATAATATAGTAAGACTTACTATAAAAAGAAAGGATCCAATGCTATGTAGAGGAAGGATGAGAAGGGAAAATTTATACCCACACTCTCAGATGACGGAGTGGTGGGTAAGCACCCAGCAGTTCTCCTGCGAGAGGGCATGAGCTTTGGGTGTATCTGCTGCTTGGTACTGCTGATCAAAGGAAATCGGGTGATCACCCACTCCCAACTAAAGGTGGCATTTCCATTCATCTTTGGAAAACCAACATGACACAAACATCAAGAGAAAAAGGGAAGTCTGTTCTCGGTCTCAAGTATCTGTCCTAATGAAACAATCCCAGAGAATAAAAAGCTACATGCAAAATCATTCAACCGCTTTCAAAAGTCCAATAATAGCGGACTATTAAATGTGTGCGTGTGTGTGCGTGTGTGTGTGTGTGTGTGCGCGCACTCAATGAAATAATATCCGGTCACTCAAATCACGAAGAAAACACGGGGAAGCATTTGTGACGATATTAAGTGGAAGCAAATGGAAATGGATGTAAACAAACAGATATAAACTGCAGCGTGTTTTCACAGAGCTAGATGGTTAGAAGGGCACATAACAACCGAACATAATCCTGTTAGGTGTGTGTGTATGTATGTGTGCGTGTGTGTTTCTTTTCTTTTCATGGAAAGAACTCTCACAATGTTTCTGTAAATGCTTCTGTGAAGATAACAAACATCAAAGAAAGAACCATCCATGCCCCTGAGCTCTCTGTAGGCCACCTTTACCTTTGCAGGAGGTAGGCAGGTATGATTTCCATGTCCTTAAATGGTGGTTAATATCAGTGGGGGATGAGATGGGCGTTAAGACACTAAACAAAACCCACTAAGGACACCTGTGACCTTGGCAACCTTTGGTCACTACCCCCACGGCCATGGACACCAACTGTAAACCAAAGGAGTCCAGGCATCAGAGTGGAAAGCATACTCCCCTGACAGTCTTGGGCACACTACTGCCTGACCTTGGCCAAAGTCACTTCACAGCTCCGGCCTCACTTCCTCATCTGCAAAACAAGGAGGCTGAGATCAACCAACTCTGAAGTCCTTCTTTTTTTAAGGTTCAGTGATTTTATGATCCTCTGCATCTCCACCAGAATAAATTTCTTCTTATATATGAAACACTTTGTGATGAAATATCTTTATAATTAAAAAAAAAAAAGATGTCCCTCAAAAGATAGCATGGATGAACAAAAGAGTGTGTAACATGGAGGTAGACTAGGTTTCAAATCCTGGCCTGCCACTTCCTATTTAGGCAATCACCTAATGCTGGGGTAAAAGAGGATTAAAAGTGTTAATTTATAAAAGTAAACATGGATGCAGAGTGACCAAAACACCTGCTTAAAACAGTTAAGTCATGTAGCAAATACCTAGCAAAATATGTGTCATACACAATAATCTGTCTATTCTTGGAAAATTTGAAGATACTCTGAAAGGTTATATATTTTCAAGAACCGTAAGTGTCAGATTTTTCCAGACAGTTCTGATTTCTCAGTTTATAATCTGATTGCCGATTGTCCCCAGGACACACATGCCCCAATTTCTGTTTGGAAAGTGTGGCTATCCATAGTGCACTTCCTGGCTCGACTGACACCCACAGTCATCCCAGACCAAGATGACTCTCTGATTTTAAAGTGTTTATCGTCGCCTCACTTTCCCCACGTAGGTACAATGCTCAAGTGCAAGGCTCCTTATTCGGCCAGACTCTTGCCTGAGTCCTGTATTAGGGTGGTCAAATGGACAGTGACAGAGACTGGATGCTGTATTTTTGAGGCCCCAGTATTGAACCGTGTGACCCTAGGAAAGTCACTTGCCCAGTCTGGGCTGTGGTTGCCTGGTGAGCGGGCTGGTCTGGAAAGTAACTAAGCCTCCAGCTTTCAGATGCAACGCTTCTGTTGGCAGCCTGCGCTCCCAGCAAAGCCTCTTAGCCCATGCTCTTGGCTCTACCCTTCCCCCTACATTAAGTCATTTGGAGCCTCTTGGTTTACCCTCAAGGATGCAGCTGCGCTAGTGCCGATGTGCAGATCTGCTACTTGTCAATGGAGGGAATGCACAAGATGAGCCCCTACGTGCCGTCTGGATTTAATCCAGTGGGGCAGTATTACCATCTGACCCCAAACAGAACAAGCCCTGGAAGATGGTCAGTGTCCTTGAATCTGTGGCTGAATCCGTGTTTAATGCGTTTTTGTCAACTCAAAGCATGACACGCCGCCTTCTGGGTCAGAAAGAGTTTGTGAAAGGACCCATCGGGGAGGAAGGGAGTGTGGAAACTGACAAATTTAAAAGGTATTTAAAAAAAAATCCTAAGTGCCTTTTTTGTTAAAACTGGGCCCAGACGAGGGGCGCCTGGGTGGCACAGTGGTTAAGCGTCTGCCTTCAGCTCAGGGCGTGATCCCGGCGTTATGGGATCGAGCCCCACGTCAGGCTCTTCCACTATGAGCCTGCTTCTTCCTCTTCCACTCCCCTGCTTGTGTTCCCTCTCTCACTGGCTGTCTCTCTCTCTGTCGAATAAATAGATAAAATCTTTAAAAAAAAACAAAAACTGGGCCCAGACGAATAAACACTTAAAGGAGGGGACAATGTAGGGTGATGAGCTGAGGTGTCCTATTCCACAGAACCCTGGCTTCTGAAGCCTGTAAAAGCAGGCAGCTGAGGTCTCATTCATAGAGAGGCTGTACTCCTTCTCTTTGTGAGGCCCTGGTGTTCATCGAGGGGCTGTGTGCTGTCTTGATAACTGGACGCAATGGGAAATTTCCCTTCTAGTAAGGGGAGGCAGAGAGGTATCACTGAGGTACAAAACTCACCACTGGCCTTTTCTAGAATCTGGCCAGCCCCTCCCCAGAGGGCACCCTCCCCCACCCCTCCTGCACCTTCTCCCCTCAGCCAGCTGCAGACCTCTCTCTGTATTTTCCCAAGATATGCTTCACAAGTGCCCCTGCAGCCTGGCCCCTCGGTCCTTCCCGAGTATCTGCATTGTAGGCTTGGCCTGCACCTGCTACACAGCCCCTCCCCTTTTCTCCCCCTTCAGGGGTCTGCCCTAACCCCTCTCCCACCCATTAGCAGATTCCCAGAATGAAAAGGGCCAGTGGAGGCTGCAATTTCCCTGCCTGCCCAGCCTGCCCTCCCTGCCCTGCTCTGGCTTTTGTAGGAGGCTCCCCGGGAGCCCTCCCAACCCCTCTCCTGGCCAGGCCTTCTTCTCTCATCTGTTGTCCCTTGCTTCCCAGGCTCTCTCTCTCTCCTGTTTCTCTAATTTGTTTATTGATTTGGGGAATCAAATCACTTTTGTCCAGCCAAGGAAACAGCCTGGTGTTACGGAGAGCGCATTAATTTGGAATCAGGAAAGCTGCATTAGACACGGACTCAGGCCATTGGGCTGGAGGGTCCTCCCAGATCGTGTCTTTCAAGCCTGGCACTTCACAGATGAAGAAACAGAAGGCCCAGGGAGGCTACAGCCCCGTCACTAAGCATGTGTGTGTCCTTAGGCTGTCGTTTTGCCTGTGAGGGTCTCAGTATCCTCATCTGCCTGGCAATAGAAACATATGTTTCAACTTCAAAGAAAAGCTGGAAGATTGCCATTGTATTGGTTGACCAAGGCAGTAACCCCGGCTCCGTCCTCATCCTTAACACCAGCGTTCTGTCGCCCTGCTGACTCCACGAGCTTCTGACACAAAGATACAAGGCACAGGCATAGACCAGAAGGTGCCACGAACACAAAGCACACAGGGATCTTAAACACAGGTATTAGAAGCAAAAAGTCGTGTCAACCATAACATCAGCAACCCGAAAACACTTTATGGGAGGTAAAGTGTGTGTTACCTAACCCGATCGTGTTAAACCTTCAGAATATTTATGTGCATCAAATCATCACATTGTACACCTTGAATTTACACAAGGTGCATATGTCAATTATATCTCAAGAAAATTGGGAGGGGGGAAGTACTGTCAAAAAAACCCTCAAGCTTCTGGAACGCCAGCTCCAAAAAAATGCCCAAAGTGAACAGCAGCAGCAAGTCTTCATGGGATAATCTGAACTTCTGTGGCTCACTTCTCCCTTCCTTGACCCTAGGAAGCAGGTATGGACCCCACCCTGACAGCACTCCTTCAAATCTGACTCAGTGTCAAGTTCAATTCAAACCCCTGCTAATAGCTCCCATCTCCGCGTTCTGAAGTCCTGATGATTTCTACTACACGCTTATGTGTCAGACTGTGTGGTCTAACTTTTGTTTCCTCATCCAGACAGAAATGAATCCTTAAGGATTAGAATTACATCCTTCCGTCTTATCCCTCAGCACCGGACATGCACTGGGCACATGGTAAAACTTAGTAAGTGTCCGTTAGTTGACTGATTTCTGAACCAAGGAGAGAGCAGGAATCCAAGTCTACACTGTGCTCCTGGCACAGTACATGTCAAGCCCAAGAGCTCCACATCTTCCCACCCAGACCTTCCTGGCCAAAAATATGTTTCTGATACTACTGGCAGGATACATAGCCCTATTTATGACATTTCAATTGACATTAAGTGCAGCTGAACAGGATTCAAGGACCCTGAATTCCACAAACTTCTTGTTTGTAAGTCACCTTCACACACCTATGCTCATGCTATTTCACCAACCAGGTGAGCCTCTTCTACAAATATGATTTTCAAATGCAATCCAATTTTTAAAAATTCTGCTCATATTTTGACCTCCTGGAATGCCAGGTACAGCTGCACAAGTTGTACACTGCACAATATCAGAGGTGATAGTTCACAGGGCAGCAAGCTTGCATCTGTCTCCTTCCTGAAGCCTTAAGTACCTCTGCTCACAGGGATCTGACTCTAAAGGACTTAGCATGTGGGTCCACTAATCAAACATTCAAAAATGTCAGGAAGTTTCCTTCAAAAAATAGGAAGGACATTTTATTTAGCCTCTGCTTACCACTGGAAGCTCCTGTGTTCTAGCCCCCTAGAGAGGCCATCATTTAAGCTAACAGACAATATTTCTGCTTTGCCCATTCTGGGTGTGTAAGAAGCCATAGATAACTTTTACCCTATTTATTGTAATAAATTAACCTTTAAGGAACCAGAGGCATTTGACTTGGCCCTTGGGCTTGGCCTTCTATTAAATGTTCTTCTGATTCCTTTGGGCCAAAGGTTCTTCCAACCATACACAGCAACCTCCACCTCCACCTGCACTACCTTGAGCCGGAAGAGAAAGGAAATCTTAGCCTCTTCCTCCATCCTCTGCCTCCTGTGCTCCCCACTTCAGCAAGAGGACAAATAAAAGACTTCTGGCTGAATAAAAAACAAGAAGCCTTACCACCGGTATTTCAGTGGAACCCCCTTCCAGAACCCAGGGACACAAAGAGTGTTGAATCTGAGACCCACACCAAGGAGGGTAAGTGGAGTGAACTGAAGGAGCGAGGGGGAAGGAAGAGAGGACAAAGCTTGGGGTGCCTTCATAATGGGGGAAAGGCCCTACCTCCAGAGGGGGATCATTCTATCTTCAGTCCAGCATATCATCCAGGCAAGTTTTCCCCTATCTTCTGATGGTGTGAAGAACGAAAAACCATCATCTAAGCTGGAGACAAGAGCTGCTCTGATACCCCCCACCCCGCCACCCCCACATGGCTAGACCTCAATTCTCATAGCAACTTCAAGAGGCAGGAGTGCCCTCCCTCATTTTACATGTAAGGAAATGGAAGTCTGAAGACTTTCTGTTCTTAGCTAGAGACGGCAGAACAGAAGTAAACTCGAGGCTCAGTGGCTCTAAAGTCATTTCCTTTTACCTCATTCTGTGGTCAAATGCTTCATTTTCCTGACCATCTGAAGAATTTACTGTCACAGGCATCGCCTTTCTCTCTGCCCTTCATGCTTGTGCAGGTCCTCCTGTTTGGATAGCGAACCTGCCTTTCCAACGGAAGGGTGCGATTCCTGAGGGCAGACGAGAGGGCGCACCTGCTATATTGCATGGGGGCCAGTCTGACTTCTTTGAGCCAGATCTCCTCTCCCCACACAGATACCTCCATTTCCACGACAACTATCTTGCATCCGGTGCAGGTTTAACCTGAGGCAGGTTCTCGACATCTTTTTACAGAACTCTGCCCAAATCAAAGAAGCTAGAAGTAGCTTCTGGAAGATGCTAGCCTCTGCTTTTGGGTGAGGTTCTCTGATGACCTGTCCTGTTCCCACTGCCCCCGCTTCCCCTATGTTCCCACTGAACCAGGTGCCCCTTCTCTGCTCCTTCGGTCCTTGCCTCAACTATAGACTGCAGTCTCTGGTGACTTTCCGCCCTGATCTCCTGTTAAGCGAGGAGCTTCCTGGAGGACAAGGAACCTTGACATTACTTAGCATTGTACTTCCAGCCTGTGGGACTTGCAAACTTTGCCACCTTATCAGTGGTGTTTGTAAACTCAATAAGGGAACCTGAGCCAAGTACTTATGAATCTGCCTGGCAGACAGCACCTATTCTAACACCCCAGCGGATGGGGGGGGGAGGGGGGAGGGGTATCTGTGAGCTGAACACCCACCAGCATCCCCATGTCCAGAAACACATGTGATCTATTAGGGTGTCAGCTCTCAGATGATCCTGAGTTGATGACTCAAGTCTTGACTCCACAGAACCCAGAACTGAGTGTCTGGCACATTCTACAGAATTAGGATGTGTTTGTGGAATAAATTAATTACTAAGTGAAGCTGGATCAAGCCCCACGTACTCTCTCTTTCCTCAGAAGGCAAAGCTGTGTAATTTCCCATTTTAGTGATTGGCAAAATCCTAGACATGTAGAGCCTGACAGAGCTGGGGGCTGATTCCAGTTTCTCATCTACAGATGGGACCGCTGAGGTCCAAGATCTCACAGAAGGCTTCCTACTCTCTGCCTAGTACCCGTTCAATGCAGCCACTCTGTCACCCTCCGCGGGAAATCCGAGAGCCCGTGAGACCTATGGCTGAGCCACGAAGCTCTTGGCTTCTTTCTTTCCATCCCTGTCCAGCACTTGTCTCTCTCTCGAGAGAAGGAGAGCTTCCTCTAGGAAAGAGAAGAAAAGCCTTTCCCCTGCCCAGGAAGCAGCCAGAATCAACTTTTCACATCCTCTGACATTCTAGGGGAGAAGCCATCATCATAGGGTATCTTCCGATGGTAACGCCTCAATTTCAAAGACAGTCTGAAAGGACACAGCCACAGAATGGACTTTCAACTTGAGTTTTGTTTGACTGCAGCACATCAGTGGGACAGGATTCTCCGAGAAGGAGCTTAGTGCCTTCCTCTCCTTTTACAGCCTGTCCCCTCTCTGTCCTCTGGGTAGCTGGTGCTCGAAATGAACACATCGCTGACATGGGCCCAAAGAGGCCTCCTGGAGTCACTCACTGTTATTGCCACAGAAGCGACAATCTGAGTACCACCCCCGGCCAGTGGGGTTTTCACATTAAAGAAAACAGTCTCAAAACGAGGCAAAGCCTAGGCCTGCCGAGCACGGCATCCCCACACTCTAAGGCTCTCCTCCAGTTATAAATGTTTAGAAACACTGCTGCACGACTTGTCCTTTTCCAGCTTACCTGTTGGATTCATCATAACTCATCTCTGGAAACTTGATTTTTAAGGTGTTGGCAGGAGGTGATTCAAAGTACAACTGGGGACAGGCGTGGGCGCTGCCAAGGATGAGGCAACCGTCCTGAGTCCAAGGAAAGGTGCTCAACCAGGCACCAACAGATCCCCTGGGGCAGCAGAGAGGTGGACGGCAGACCGTGCCCGCTGACGGGGAAAGCCAAACACAGTGATGGGGGGAAGAAAAAGTAGTGCTCATTTAAGAAAACACTTCACCCCACAACGGTTTAAGAGACCATTTCTTCTTGATCAACTGTTTTTAGAGGAACCGAGGAGCACTAAAAATCAATTAGAATTCTAACGAAAGCATAGATGTCCAAAAGGATCCTATGTATCAATAAAAAAAATGATTGAATTTGGAAAAATATGAACTTATTCGAGTATGTTTAGGAATAAGACCAGTATCACTATGGCACAAGGCACAACCTCTGCAGGGGTGTGTGTGTGCGCGCACGTGTGCATGTGTCTGTATATGCCTGTCTGTCTATGTGTGTATGCTGGGAGAGGAGAAGTTTGGGAATAGAGGCAAAGAATGATGTCTCATGACCCCCATGACAACTCTGCCCTCCACTCTGTGCCTCCCGCAGTCCTGAACCTCACGAGCCCTGGGTACGTGGATGGGGCAGCTGTCTACATACTGTCCAAATACTCCTGGGCCTCCTGGAGCTCATTTCTATGGGGAACAAGATGAAGTAGTTATTCTCTGCTGAGCTGGCCGGCCATCCTGCTCAGAAAAGTCACTATACCAGTCTTAAGGAGCATAGAAACCAGCGGCCTCCCTACCTGTGTCAGCTCTTAGACCAGCCATCCCAAGAATGCCCATCCCTACACCAGCCACAACAGGACTGTACCCCACATATGGGGCATGAGCTGCTGTGTTGCTTTAATCCTCCTCATGGTAGAGGGAAGAAAGACAAAGGCTGATATTCAGTGTCAATGCAAAGGTTTAACTGCAACTTTAAATAAAATTACTTCGTGCCCCATTTTCCTTAGATCTGTTGGCATCCTCAGCAGTCGTGGTAAATGCCATATTCTAAAACTACAAACTCTACTTGGTAACATGTACTCCATACCCAGTGGATAGAGGGTACAGTCATAGTCACAGTCACATGACCGCACTGCAGGACGGTAAATAACCGTCAGCCTCACAGGAAGCCTATAACCATTTCTTTTATTTTTTTTAAACACTGACTCAGGAAGTTCTTCCTTATTTTATTTTTTTAAAGATTTTATTTATTTATTTATTTATTTATTTATTTATTTATTTATTTATTTTAGAGATTGAGAGAGAGAGAGAGTGCGAGGAGGAGCAGAGGGAGAGGGACAGGGACGGGCTGACTCTGTGCTGAACGTGGAGCCCAATGCGGGGTTCCATCTCACCTTCCTGTGATCATGACCTGAGCCGAAATCAAGAGTTGGATGCTTAACGAACTGAGCCCACCAGGTGCTCCATAACCATTTCTTCTAGCCAGCTGAAACGACACACCATTTTCACTGGTGTCTCCCTCCTTTCACAAAGCATGTGAGGCAGTGCCAGAGGGACATACATGGAATAGTGCATGTGTATGTCTGCACATGTGTATGTAAGCACACATGTATATGTACATGTGTGTATTAATTTAATTTATTTATTTGACACAGAGAGAGAGAGAGAGCATAAGCAGCTGGAGTGGCAGAGGGAGAGGGAGAAGCAGCTCCCTGCAGAGCAGGGGATCCCAAGACCCTATGGGATCATGACCTGAGCAGAAGGCAGACGTTTAACCAACTGAGCCACCCAGGCATCCTGCATGTATTTATTTAAACATCTGCCTGGATATATGTTCAGAGAGAGATGGGGCTAGATTAGCAGATGAGTCATGGCTGCAGCCTGGAAAATCTCTTGCTACATGGGTTTTGTCTCTTGCTAAATAAATGAAGTATGTTACGTTTTCAAAGAATTTAAAATTTAAGGTCTGGTCTAAAATGCTGATGGCCAGTTGTCTGCAAAAGACCCAAACAGAATGAGCAGAAAGTAGAAATCTACGTTTAAGTCCAGGCTCTGAGATGGACATGAGCTGTGGGGCACTTCCCCTCTGGGGAGGAGGGGGTTGCACCTTTCTAACCTGTAAATGAGAAAGGTGGATCTTTGCTGGGACTAGGACCCCACTCAGACTTTTTTTTTTTTTTTTTTTTTTTAATTCACATAGCTCTCTCCAGAAAACGCACATAGTCACATTTGAATACAAGTCTGCACAACATTCTAAGAGATTTATCTACTGAAGCCTCTCCTTGAACTAGGATACCCTGTGTCCCTTCTGGCTTTAAAAAATTATTCTTTATATTTCTGAGCAAAAAACCTCTGTGCCTATAGGCTTCCATTCCAACTTTTCTTTTCCTTGATCCCTCAACACAATGAGCTACATGCAAAGATGCATCAATTGTTCTAACATTCTATAAAACTGCTTCCCAAATCCAAACGGACATGACATGTAAGAAACAAAAGATATTACAGTCAAGGCTTCCAATCTCTAAATCAAACATTATTCACTCGGCTGTGAAAGTGATTGTCTGGAAAGCCTTGGGAATTGACATCTCCTACATGACTCAGTTTTGGGGGGTCTCCTAACTGAAATGTTGCTTGAATCTGACTGTGAATGGACACCAGGAAACCACGAAGACGGGGCATATTTCTTTCAGCCCGATGTTATAAAGTTATCTCCCTCCATCTTTATAAAGGGGTTCTAGTATACTCTTCATTTCCATCCTCTACGGTTACATAATTGTAGAACTTGGAAGGCATCTTGAACATTATCCAGTTCAATATCTCCATGTCAGACAAATGCTCAGAAAGGAGGATGCTCTCCAGCTAGAACTGGGGCTCAGACTCAATGCTATTGACTCTCAAATCTTGATTTTTTCCCTCCTTCATCCTTTGCTGCCTATTTCAGAGGCCTCATGCAGGAAAATAAAGCAAGTTGAATATGTGTTGGGAGGAGAGGAAAGGTGAAGATATTTTGTGAAATGAAGAAAAGAGTACCCAGGATAAGAGCTCTCCCGCTGTTTTCCTTTCCAACAAATGCAGTGATAAAATCCATTAAATCCATGGGGACCTGTACAAATGGGGGAGAAAATAACCCTTTCAGGGAGGCTCGAAGGGCAATTTCCCTTTTGCACAGCAGATGGGAGCCTGGAGGACTGTGTCAGTCCCAACACTGGCTGTTCTAACAGGGCATAGGGACTCTTGCTTTCTGCATTAGATTCTTTCCTGAAAAGGGTTATTCTGAGTGTTTCTATTTTACAACCTGCTTATTATCCACTGACCCGCAGGCTCCAGAGATTCTCATGTCCATTTTGGCCAGATCTTTCATGAATCATGCCTCCTAACACTTGGGTTTGAGTTTCCTCTGCTCCACCCACCCCTCAGCTTTTCCCCCAACTTTTGGACACCGGGGTAATGAGCTGTGGCCAATGAGAGACAAAGCTCTTGTTTAAAGGAACAATATTATCTGTATGTGAGACTTCATTAAGGACAAATTGCTTGACAGAGCTTCTTCCCTAGATCCAGCAAAATGCTGGAGGCCATGGGTAACCCCTTGACCCAGTTTTATGGGCCGATTCCCTTGATATCCACTTCCCTCATAGATCCAAGGCATCCTTCAGGATGGCAGATTAATTTTGCTTTTAAAGTCCGAGATTAGGCATCACACATATGCATTACTCTTCCCTGAAACATCTAAGTCCAGATTGGAAACACAAAGGTAATGTGTATTTATGGAATTCATTTTTTGAACTTTTAGTTTTTCCTGGAGCTGCCTTTGTAGGAGAACGAAGAGAGATCTCATGATTCCAGAGTCATCTAACTGCAGTGCTGAAAGTCAGATTACCCGGAGTCTTCCAAACATTTCTTGCATACTCCTTCAATCTGGTTCCCCAAACTCCGGCTACATCCTCCCAAATGTCCCCATCTGAACCTTCCAGTGACTCAAAAGCAAAGCACAATATTCTCACTGGGGCAAGTGGAAACCTTCCTGCCAAAAACTGCCCTTCAGGATTCTGCTGCCAACAGTGAAAACACAGAAGCAAGGAGCACCATACTTACATACCCCCGCAGGACACCTACTTCTACTTCGCCTAGGATTTGCATCTTAGTGGTGCTCGGGATGGGGAAATACAGGATTTGCATGGACTCTCCGTCACGCACCAAAAGCTGGTTAATGAAATTTTGTTTTGTTTTGTTCTGAAAATGTTTCTACTTTGGTCAGTTTCTGAAACTTCTTTCCTGGTCTTAATACAGCAAATGATCAGGGGTCAGCAAAATCATGTTAAGATTAGCGTGGGTCAAATGTAATTAGAAAGAGAAATAACTTGGGAAGGGAAACAGGGTTTTCCAAATGTACTTCCTGCTGATTCTCCACACAGCCCACAGTGTGTTCCAGGAAAGTTGATCTCCACTGTGGTCCCCAGAAGGGTCTTTCCTGCTTTCCCGTTAATACACGCTCTCAGATTCTTCTTAGAACAGCTGTCAGTTTCTCTCCATATATCCCAATCAGCAGGTCTTTATTCGTTCACTTCAAGTCTTCCCTTCGAAGGCTTCCTGAGCTAACCTGTTTGACCCTGACCTTTCTGCCTCTGAAATCACTGTTCCAAAGAGAACTTAGTTGGCCAATGGCAAATTTCAATGGAACTGGTGAAAACCTAAAAATGAATGACACATGGTCGCTCTCTACATTTCAGATGCTCACAGGCTAGTGGGGAGACAAACACAGAAACAAATAATTATAAGGAAGTGTGAAGGAGGGTATATCAGCCAGAGTCTTCACAGGAAACAGATGGCGTAGCCAAACCAGGACAGTTAAGGGGAATTAATTTACAATGATGTGGATGGATGTAAGAGGAGCACAAAGAGTGATTAACGGAGATTCCCACCTCTACCCTTAAGGTTCAGAGAGGGAGTGGTTACTGGGGCCACAAGAGCCTCCAGAGGGTTGGTTGGTGGGTTTTCAGGGTCTCGTACCTCCAATCTAGTCTCCATTCTGTCACTGGAAAGGAACATATTTCTAAGGGGCAGATCTGAGGATCTCACTGCCTGATTTCTAAGCTCCGATGGCTTCTGTTTGCCCCGAGGTTGAAGTCCAAACTCCTTGGCTTGTTCCTCCAGGCTCCTCAGCATCGAGACCCAGCGGCCACTGGGCAGCTCACCACTTCCCTGCTCCAGAGCCGTGATCCTCAATAGTGCCAACGGGATGCCGTCTTTAACCAGCCAAGGCCTACTTGTCCCTCTTCCCCCTATGTCTTGCCTAACCCCCCTGAGTGAAGTTATTCATTTCCTCCAGCCTCCAAGTTTATGACCCCTGTAACTCTGATGAGTGCCAAAACAGTGAATGTCGAAGAGGGTCTGAGTTTAGGCAGAGACAGAGGGACAGGGCCAACTAGACACGTATTCTCTGTCTTACTCTTGGACTTCTTCCACATTACCATGTGGTCACATCCCAAAGGACCCATTTCTTCTTTTTGTGATCAGAAGGTCAAGATAATTCAGGAAAGATTCAGAATTAACATTTGTTGCTGCCAAAATTGGTTATATCCATACACAAGAAATATGGAAAACAACTTACTATTGTGAAGATAGCTCAGGGAGAAGAAATAATAATAACAAAGACAGTTATTTAGAGTACCCTGACCCCATGCCCTTGGTACCAGGAGCCCCTGAGGCCCCACAGAGTGCCAGGCTCCAGCAGGTACAGAACACCCTAAGTCAGCAATACTAATCTTTTAGAAATGAGTGATCCCATTAGTCCCCCCAACATGCAGAATAATTGAAAAATTAAGCAAGAAGGTATAAAGGGCCTTCAGGAAATAAATTCACAAGGATAAAGTGTTGACTGGCCCAGGGGATTCTATGCTATTACCATTTGGGGGTTTTTTTGGCTCTCAAAGTGAAAGTGAAACTGCCAAGTACTCTTGGCTTAAAGTGTCTCAAAGGGAGAAAAAAAAAAAAAAGCCACCAAATATGAATGGAAATGTCTCTATGATGGTGCATGGATAATTTAAGATAGGATGGAAAAGGTTCCATGATTCTAAATTGAGTAAAACAAATTTAAAATTCTTCTTGGTAGAGTAGCTACTAAGATCTTAACAGAAAACAACAAAAAATAAACTCTTAGGATGGAAAGATGAAATCCGTGGACATAAACTTTAGATCTATGATGTAAGTACACAATCAAGAAAGAAACTATATGTAGAAGCTATAAAATGTGCTTTTAATATATACCGTTCCCTGTGCCCTGAGCCTCGATCAGACTCAGCTCACAAAATACTGCCAAGACCATGCTCTGCAAAATTGTTGTCACAGAAAACATACAAGATTCCTATCCTTGCCGTGCAGAGCACACAGTGTAATTAGGGAGTAAAAACTAACACACTTGAAATGGTTTTGTGCCCAGGTCTGCACTGGCTGCCCAGAACTTACTGGAAGTGATAGTGGAATTCCTAGATGGAAGCTGTCAGTTGGGGCTGGGTAATGCTGCAGGTAGGAATTGAGATATAAAAAGATGGGAAGACGTGGCCAAGGTGGCAAGGAGAAGGGAAACTGAGTCCTCCCACTGTAAGTTCTCTGCATTAAAGCAGTACTACCAGAGAGGGAAGCTTCCTGTCATGAAAACGGTGCGAAAACAAAACTTGTTGGAAAGATGTAGGCTTGTTTTCAGCATGTTTAGAGTTTAAGTGTTACTAGTAGTCACATAGGTGGGAAAACCCAAGCAAACTGGGATATAAATATGTTTAGATAGCTATACAGAGATCATGGTGATATCAGCGAGAAAGATCCTTGAGGGGACACCTGGGTCAGTTAAGCACCTGCCTCAGGCTCAGGTCATGATCCCAGCATCTTGGGATCCAGCCCCGCATTAGGGTCCTTGCTCAATGGGGAACCTGCTTCTCCCTCTGCCTGCCACTCCCCCTGCTTGTGCGCACGCTCTCTCTCTCTCTCTCTGACAAATAAATAAATAAATAAAATCTTAAAAAAAAAAGGAGACCCTTGAGACAGACAGACAGACACACACACACACACACGCTCACATACAGAACTCAGAAGTAACTTCTCCCCAAAAAGGAGCAGAAGAAGACAGTGTTGCATGGAAGACTTAGACATGATCCCGGGGACAAGCTTTTGTGATCATTCCTCCTGCTAGAGGATGCCAGTGCCAGAAGACAGACTCACAGGTTAAAAAAAAAAAAAAAAAAAAAAAAAAAGTGTTTGAAAGGTATCCATAACGGAAAACAATTTTTAAAAATTAATGAAGTTCTCTTGCTTTTCTCACAGGTACATCAGTATTCCTTCCACATTTTTATTTTTCTTCAGTTCCCTAATGTGGCATTTTTCTCATTTGACATTCTGCATGCATTTATGTGTGGAAAGACATGATACGTTAGAATAATGGAAATATCCAGAAGTGTGTAACAGGGGCAAAGAAGAAAGGAAAGTTTGAGGTATGATTTCAAGACTGCCCATTACGTTCTCCGGACAGCACGTTGGATCTGCCAGGCTTCTGCTCGGACATCTGGTTCAGATATGTGAATTTTAGTGTGTGTGTGTGGGGGGGGTGAGGCTGGATGAGCTGGTTCTCCCCCCAGCCCTGTCAGTGCCTTATCTGGTTGACCTTGGCAAGTGGAGTAGGCATTTATTTAACTTATTTTTTGAATGAACACATCGGGCCAATCCATTTCTTTTTGGACTCCCACACCCAAGATGTTTCATACAACCTCAGAGCTGTACTCAGGGCCTTACTGAGGCTGTGGGGAAATCCAGAAGAAGGACAGCTCATACCCCCAAGGAACAGGCGGTCTGGCTCAGAAGGAAAAGCAAATGCCCAACATGAAGACAGAATGGTTCAACAGAGCATGCGAATGCATGAACGGCATAAGGATAACAGAACAGAATAAAAGGTGAAAGGTGTCCAGGCTGGGCACACGTCTGGAAAAGGCGAAGCTGACTTTGTGAAGAGGGGTGGATGTGAATAAGAAATCGAAGAACTGGTAGAAGAGGAGCAGTATGCACGCCCATGTGAGCACACGCACACTCACGTACGTGCACCCACACCCGTCCCCAAAAATGCCTGGCAGCTGTGAGACACACAACGTCTCAGGTACGTGGTTTGAGAAGCAAAGAACGGGTTTTCCATCCAAGTGGCTGGCGCCAACCCCCAGTGTGCTGGAAACACTTGTATTAATCTAGTATGTCGCTCCTTGAGGTCCTGCGGGATTTTGACACTCAACGTCATTCTATACCTTAAAGTCCCTGGAGAGAAGAAATCTCCCATTTGAGTTCTCTTCAAACTTCAGGTCTGTGGGCAGAGTGTGGGGACTGTGAACAGCTGGGACCTTGTGGGGAGACGGTGTCCAGGGGTTAAAGCACACACAGCATGTCCTCCAGGGGAGGCCAGGATTCCAGAGGAGGCTCGTGTCAAACGCCCACCAAAGGGATACCCAGTCTTTAGTTATGTCTCACTCCATCTTCCCAGGAAAAGCAAGTCATGCGAACTGGTAAGTAACAAGGCCTGGAGAAGCTCACGCTGGGCCACATAAGAACATCCCATAACAGGACTCCAAGGAGGGTGGGGTGCGTGAGGCTCACTATGTCAGAGATCACGTGACATTCCACGTTTAGCTCAGTTTCTTCACTTATAGGTGACGACTTATAAAGAAGACTGAATTTCATGGTCCCCAAGGTCCCTTTTATTCTCAAGTTCTGTGTTTGTGTGTTTGGGGCAAGTTGAATCACATTTATGGGCTTCTGCTTTCCTCACAATGTAGATTCTCTCACAGACTATGAGAGTTACAAAAATACTTTGAGATCCATTAGTAAAAACATTAAGTTTTTTAAGGCACCCATTAAAAGGGGGGGAAAAATTCCAGACACAAAAACCAGTCCTTACAAAAGAAGTTAGCCACAGGATTGCTTTTAAGCCGCCGTCTTACCTCATTTTACATGTAAAGGTCTGCCAGAATGTTCTTTCTGGCTCTCCACTCTCTGCAGTTCAATTAACAAAAATTCACTTTATACATCTCTTCAGGAAAATATCTGCTGCTTGAAATGAGGGGCACAGGGTTTGAAGCAGCGTATAATATCCCATGATGAGGAACCTAGAACATTTTGGTATCACCCACTGGTCCAAGCCCACTTATTTATTCCCCCCTTTCTTACCCACAACATGCTGTTTCATAGACTCACAGGAACACGGGCACTCCACAGCCTTCACTTCAAGGTACATGAGGTTCAGGCCTTCAATTCTATACCAGCTTGGTCCTTTTTCTTGTTTCAAGTGTCCCTATTTCTTCAAAATGGCGCTTATCTGAGAAACTCCTTCGCCAAGAGATATGAATGGCTGAAGACAATCTACTTATCCCAGATGTTATCTCTTTTCTTTTCCAGAGTAACTGATTAGCCAAAAAAGTGGTGCGTGTCAAAGGAAAAGGAGGAAAAAAAAATTGTTCCAATAACACGACACCATTTTTCCATATTCTTCTCTGTCATTTCCAACAAACCGTGAGAAGACATCACGACTTAAGGAAAAAAATGAGTAATTGTGTAAATCTGTGAAGAGCTTTCTCCCTGAAAACAGTAAATCATACCTAGGCTATAAGGAGGCTTCCTTTGAATGACTTGCTCTGTTTAGACATGGATAAAATGAAGGAGTTTTGGAGAAAAATACAGGAATGTAAAGAACGAGAACAAGGATAGGGCAAAGGAGGTGAAAAAGAGAGATTAAGACACAGACCAGAAACAAAACATAAGGGCATTTAAGAAGGTTAGAAAAAAGTTGTCCAACTCCTTGTTTAAACTACGAAGGAAAGCAAGAGGGGCAGGAATTGGAAAGTCATGAGAGGAAAGAGGGAAGGAAAGAGAGGAGGATGGAAGAGGGGAAGGAGGGCATGAGTCTGGGAGCCGTCCCGGCGGAGACGTGGTTTAAGGAGTCGGTAGCCCTGAGGGGCACATTCCGCCGGCTGTCCCCTGTGGTCCTGTGTACATGACAGCACCAGCTATATTTAGCTCCAAGGTAACTCAAGTCACCAGAGTCCCATTGGGGCAGCTGCCACGCAGTCCTGAAGAGATGTTTTACTATTTACCCTAGAATAGCCCTGCCAAGGGCCTGGGCCTTCACAGCTGCGTCACTCCACTGTGTTTATTTATAAAAGAGCAGCATTTTGAACATAACCGATGTGACTGTTAACACAGTGTGACGGTCTGCTGTTTAACAGGACAGCATTTTCAGAAGACCAAAGTCATTACTCCTGGTTCCTCAGGATGCCCATGACCCCTGACCCCTGCAAGGAAATTGTGTCCCTTACCTTTTATGGTGTGTTCTCTCCCAAGAACATCACTCATCTTCTAGTCTTTACTTCGACTCCTCACAGGGCTCTGTGCTTTGGGAGAATACTCTCTGGTATCTATGTAAGCATGCCCAGACCTAGCTGACCCATCGAAATACCTAGAGATTTCCTCTGATGCTGGGGACCATGACCGATTTCTAGTGAAAAAAAGTTTGGCTATTGGAGGGTTGGCAAGTTACCAACCTGTACACCTTACGGCCAAGAAATGAAAACCCTGGCACCAAACAGGAGAAGTGCTGAGTCCAGGAATAGTTTAAAAAGTCAACAGTGCTTGACCTAAATACTAAGTAATTATGAATCATTGTTCTGGGTAGGGCATCCTGGTTTGATTGTATGGGACAAAAATCACACGTAGCTATTCCCTTCTCTCTCGAGGACATTCCGTTTGATCCGTGCATAACAGCAATCACACAAGGTGGTACAGGGAGTAGACAAATGAGTTTGAGATCAGTGCTAAGGGAAGAAGAGGCAGGTGGAATTTGGGAAGCCAGGCAGACTCCTTTCCTGAAGACTGAATAGGATATTGACAAGCAGAGAAGACAGAGGGAAGAATAAGATGTTTCTTATTCTTCAGTTGTGTATAGTCGGGCACTGTTGCAAAACTAAAGTCCCCAATCCTGTGCCTTGACAGATATCAGTAGATTCTCCATCATGAATTCCTGGAACAAAAGCCACGTGTACAAAGGTTTTTGCCAAGAAGCAACTTCCTCATCTACAAACCAGAAGCTAAACGTCCCTCTTTCATGAAAACATGACTAGGAAAAGTAAGCAGAAACTAGCTTGACAGAAAGTCTGGGGCCTTGGAAGAGTGATGGGCTCGGCTGCAGAAACAAATACAGGGCCAGTGACATTGATGGGGAAAGTGATGGAAGTGCCTGCCTTGGGCTGAGCCCTCCCTGGAGGATGTGCACGCCACTCATTTCCGCCCAGCCAAGCAGCACAAGGAAGAGGCGGGTGCCAGGTGGGTAAAGGAGCTCACTTTAGCCAGAAGTCACCTACTGGCTGTCTAATTCCTTTAACCTGGACTGGCCTGAAGGGCTGAGAGAAGGGTATGAAATGGATCATCTCCATCTCTTTAGGGTATGAAATGGACCATTTCCAGTGGCCAGATGGTCCCCATAAATACATTAATGACTTTATATGCACGTCTGCCTGGAAAGGTAACAGTTTAACAACCCCGCTGTGGGAACTGCTCCTTTTGGATTCCGTGTAAACTGAATAAAAGACCAAAGAACTATAAAAAAGTAAGTGTTAAATTATCCCTTTTCCACACCTCATTCTTTTTAGATGGTGAGCTCAATAAACAAGCCTAATATTTGGTTTACAAAAATAGAATACACCCAAACCTTCAGGACCATTTGAACATGGATGGTCCCAGTATCGAGAAACTCGGGCACACATGTACACACACACACACACACACACACACACACACACACACCCGAGTGATAACAAAATCAAGACTCCTGGGAGCATAGCCGTGCAGTGACAGAGCTCATATCATATTTCAACTGGATGAACCCCAAATGCAATCATCTACCTGCAAGAAGTCCTGCTCTCCTGCCTCCAAAACACCTTCCAAACGTGTGATGCTTTCGATCTAATCTCCCAACCCCATCCTTCAGCCAAACTACCACAATAGGCTCCTAATTCATTTCTGGCTCCCTTCCATCCCTTCTCCATAGAGCTTCCAGAAAGACCCCTTTGCAAGCAATGGCAGGTGAATCCCTTCACTGGTTAATGGCAGGTGCAGGTGTCCCCTCCCCTTCCACTATCACCTCCTCCCCCTGGCTAACTTTAGCTCCCTTTATCATGTCATCACGAGGCGACATGATATCACGTCCTCTGCATTGCACGACCCCCCCCCCCCCCACCCCCGCCCCGGCACTGCAAGCACCCTCCAGCTCCTCAGCACTGCCTACACCACTTCCCACTCCATCTCAGGGTCTTGGCACAGAACCTTCCCTAGCCTTCCAGACCTTCCTGACACCTTTGGTTCACAGTCCTTATCAGGTTTGAAATTGTTTATTTACATTCTGATGGTCTGATCAATGCCTATCACTGCTAGGGTTGTTGTAGAGATCTAATCAGAGCAGGTATGGAAATCCTTGGAGAATGGTAAGCAGGACCCCAGCGTAGATCACTGCTCTCCCACTGCTACCCTTAAAGAACTCCCTGCCCTCAAAACAAAATGTAAATGAAACAGCAAGGCATCACTTTCCCCAAAATCAAAAGGAAATGACTTCCTTAGCAGGCTCTTTTTTTATGTTGGACCAAGACAGTAGCAGGTGTGAGCTGGTGAGTGATTAACCTTGGGATCTCCTAGCATCAAATAAAACCCCACTTCCCTCGGGCCAGGGGAGCCACTGACAGCTGCCACCCAGAGTCCCGACAACCTCCCCGGTGCCAGGGCATGTCCCCTGGATCTGACACACCTGCTTCCTGAGGTGCCAGTGGCCAAAGGAGAGTAAACATTAACTGTGATAAGGAATGATTAGTCAGTTGTGGATAGCTTTCCACGGTTTCCAAGGTACTGACCTGAACAGGAGCCGAAAGGAAAGAAGATTGGGGTAACCTGCCCGCAGGACTGGCCACCGTGCATGCACCTCTCCAGGTCTGCTCCACATCTCCTCGAACCTTGCTCTCCGTTGGGGATGCTGCACTCTGGGGGCTGCCCATCCATGCTCCTTCGCCCTCCAGCTTCAGCCAACGAGGGGCACCAGCAGGAGACGCAGGAAGGGAGCTGAAGGAGGTTGGGAGTATGGTTCTCCCAGCTTCCTCCCTGCTGGGTCATCCCTGGGTGGGCTATGCCCCTTGACCAAAGTATTCCCCCAGTACGGGCAGCTTTGACAGCTTGCTCCCCTTCCCCAACAGCCCTACATTCTGGAAACTGGCCCCTCCCATTTCAAGTCCAGGGTGATCTGGTTCTCCTGGGCTCTGACTCCTGGGATGGGGCAGTTGGTTTCCCTACACCTGGTCCATACCTGGAGTGTCAGAGTGCAGCCAAGAGGAATCTGAGGAACTCAGGGATGCGTTTTCATGAGCACCTGTATTTCTGTCATCTGAGGTGGCTGAGGGACAGTAGTCAGGAAAGGCTTCTCTAGGAACCAGACTTAAGCTGACCTCCTATCCAGGCAAGTCTGGGAGGGACATGGGCAAGACGGGACTGGAGGGAGCAGGGGAATCCCAAGAAGAGGGAGCCACATGTGCAAAGGCCCCATGGCACACCGTTTCCCTCACACCTACTGACTCTTGCACCAAAGGTCTTAGGCCTTTTTTTCACATTTGATTATGTAAGCATTTGTGGGGAACACACTTGGCCATTGTAATGGTTACACAGATATAAGACATTAGTGGTAATAATAATCACGTTCATAAAAACCCTGGAGTGTCAGTTTTACCTCTCAAATATGTCAGCGCTTCTTGGCAGCCCAGACTTCGTCCACAGGGCCCAGGACGATGGCAGCTATGTATCTGAAGTCCGATAAGCATATTGCAATTGCTACAGGTTTGCTTTACCAGCCCCCCAACTCATACATGAAATTCCTAACCCCCAATGTGATGAGGAAAGGAGATGGGGCTATGGGGTGAGGTGATTAGGTCATGAGGGTGGAGCCCTCGTAAGTGGGATGAGTGCCCTGATAAAAGGGACCTCAGAGAGCTCCCTTGCCCTTTCCACCACACAAGGACACAGCGAGAAGTCAGTGGTCTGCCACCCAGAACAGGGCCCTCCCAGAGTCCGGCCAGTCAGGCACTCTGATGTCAGACCTCCAGACTCCAGAACTGAGAACTACATTTCTGCTGTTTTAAGGTACCCAGTCTATGGTATTTCATTACAGCAGCCCGAACAAAGACACATATGCAACTGCTGGACTGACCAAGGACCCAGAGGAGGGCAAAGCCCAGCAGCCACCGAACAGCGCCTCAGAGAGACCTCTACTGCGCTGCGCGGAGGGGCGTGCAGGGCGGGCAGGTGCGAGGACTTCAGCTGAAGTCTGAGTTTGACCTTGGGCAGATTACACTTATCTCCAGATAATGTTTGCTCAGGTCTCAGGCCCCAGGATAGGAGATAAGCACGAGAGAGTTATTTTGGTCTCCTGAATGCCTGGAGAAGAGCTGGGCGTTCCCAGGGCGATGGGTTAAATTCAGCCTGGGTGTGGGGTGTCATGCTGCCCAGTCCCCACAAATATGCAGCTCATCAAAGAAGACTGGAGGTACATTTGTTGAAAGCCCTAATGCCCCATAAATGATGCCTCTTCTCCGAAAGAGGAAGTGATAGTTTAGATTAGCCTTTTTTTTTTTTAAGTATCTTTTCACCTCAGGCTATAAGTTTAATTCCTGGCTATCTCCCTATACCTCAGAGTGATAAAGAATCCAAAAAGGAGTCAAAAAGGCAACTTTCACTTCACTAGAATGCAGGTCATTATACCAGATAGAAGAAGTGAACTTTGGGGCAGGAACCCCAGTTCAATCCCCTTTCTGTAATGCATCCCAACGTGGTCCCAGGGAGACACCATCCCTCTCTCTGGGATCGATTTTTTTCATCTGTAAAATGAATGGCTTATATTATATGATCTATGAGATCCTGGATTTTATGATTTTGAGCTACATTTTTTTTTTTTTTCAGAAAACATGTCTTAAAAGTCAACATGTTCTCACCATTGCTATTTCTTGGGGGAAACATACCACCCATGCCCCCCAGAGGATTCTGTGTGGTTAATGGGCCTCCTACGAGGGTCCCTGAATCTTTTGATATTGCACACCCCATTTTGTGCCTATGTATATTTTTCTGGAAAAAATGGCCCATGGCTGTTAGGTCCATGTATGGGTCCTATATACTTTTAGCAGAAAAACACAGGTGTGAATGCTCAGATGTCAGGGAGAGTGTTCATAGGAGACCAACCCCAGGAGCTGACACCTCCATCCAACCACTGTCTGTGACAGGTTCAGAGGAAGAAAAACCCCCTCACAGGAAGATCTCAGGAAAAGGATGGCTACTGATTTGGGATGAGATCAGGGGAGGTGGAACCAACACGGAAGGGAAACAGAGGTAGGTAACCTGGTATGATAGTATAATTGCAGGTAAAATATGCTGCATTCTCCATGAAAACAAAGAACCCTGGCCATTCCGCTACTTTAGCTCTCTCCCTCTAGCGCACGTGAGAGTAACGCACTTTCCCCCACCTGTCTTCCGTGAGCATCAGCCCCCAGAGTTCTGGGTTCAAGGGAAGTCCAAGGCTTGTCTTTGCAGCTAGGAGCTGGCCCAGCTCCTCCTGGGCCGGAGGAACACTGGGAGAGCACGTCTGTATCAGCCACTCCACCTGCATGGAGAGGCCCCACGGCAGGCCACACAGTGGGGAGGAACAGGGGAGAGTCTGGGGCATTCCCTCAGGATCCCAGGGAGCACGCCAGCACAGCTCTGCGATTATGCAAAATGATCTCAGGCATTGATTTTAAGGACAATTTGAAACACAGAATGGCAGAGTGGAAGTCACACCATATACAGTTAGTTATACATGCTTGCGAGAAAACATAAGCATGGTCATGTAGACATCGAGGCTTGGACTTGCAACTTATATAGTGTACGCTATTATTCAAAAGTTTAAACATATGTGAGACAACTCATAGCAAATATGCTGACATATGGCATTGAAACCAATATGTCAACACTTATAAGAAAACATCTATAAAATAAAGTCAACCACGTCTCTCTTTACATTTCGGCCACAAATGAGACCCCTGCTGAGCATCTCTGGTTAAGCATTAACACACACCAGGATCTGCCTGTAACCTGTCCGTTAAGGTGCACTGCCCCAGCTAATGAATACATCACCGGCAGATCAAGTTCAGGGAACAATACTGAGCAAGTGCATTCCTGAGGCCTTATTTAACCCTCTTGAAGGGAGTTGGAAGTCCAGAAGGAAAGAACAAGGAGGAGAAAGAGAGGAACTGAAAGAGATTTTCATTATCATTTGGCCACTGTAGAACACCCCACAGTTTATAAAAATGGTGTGTGTGTGTGTGTGTGTGTGTGTGCGTGTGTGTGTGTGTGTGTGTGTGTGGAAGGGGATGCATATGCGTTGGCCAAATCCTGAAATCGTGCCACTTGGGGAACAGTGGAAGGAGTCCTTAGACAAGGAAAGACCATATGCAAAGAAGGCTGTTGTAACAGCACGCTGCCATTTGTAGGACTGTGGCCTGACTCTGGGCGGAGACGATGTTGTCTCGCCCGCCCCTCCCCTCCCTGGGACTTCTAGTCTTCCTCGGTGATCTGAGATGCCCAGTTCTCCACTCTTCCTGCAATTCAAATCACAAATACAGATCCTGGGACCCACCCCCTTGAGACTCTCTTCAGGTGGGAAACAAGCATTGGAGTTTTCACAGCACCCGGGTCATCCTCACGTACACTCCGTGAGGACAAACCCTGGGGTAGCTTGTCCCCGAGTCGCCTCCGGTGTGACATTCATGAACCCTTTCAAATCTGAAATTGTACTTAACTCAGTCATACACAATGATCTTCCACGTCCGCTGTGGCCCTGGGAGGAATCACAATCCTGAGGGAAACTCAATCCATAAAATACTGATGTTCGCTTTACAAATGCTCAGTCAGTGGGATCACCGGAGCCGACTGGAAGGGGAATTCTGCTCTGGAGAGGCTGCTCGGCTCCTGGTCTGGGGCCCGCTCGCCCTGACTTTTACTATGCCTGTTCCCAGCGTGGCTCTGTCGTTTTCCATCCCCGGTGAATGAGACGCACAACTTGGAAGGTTGATTTGGTAAAAGAAGCAGTTATGTTTATTAACTGGAAAAAGGGAGAACTAGCATCCTGACAGGGAGATGAAAAGCTGAAACACTATAAAACACAGCACAGGGCTCACTAATATCACAGTCTGGGGACATCTGTCGTAGGGGCAAGTGTTCCACTTAAAAGTCGCTGGTGATCTCTCTGCATCACTAACAATTTGGGAGAGAAGAATTTATGTTCAGAGAACTCTACTGAACAAGGCGAGGACCTGTGTGTGTGGGTGTGGGTGTGTGTGTGTTTGGTGATTTTCTAAGCAATGATTTCAATCTTTCAAAATGTGCGGGTCAGCACAGAGTGGGGCGTATTCTCAGGCATTTTAAAATAGACCTGCTCTCTACAGCCTTTTCCACTTCGACATTGCTCCTCAGGTTTTCATCAGATGGTATCATCCCTGGATGTAACCAGTAAATGACTTCAGAAACCCCCAGAGTTGCAGGTGGGCCGACCGAGACCCAGAAAGGGGAAACTGCTTCCCCTGCCACTTTGAGTCAGCAAACCCTCTCTGAAATTATCCCGCCACCGACACTCTATTTCGAATAAAATCTGTAGTGAATAAAAGAACCCAGGCCAGGCCATGAGGAAGACTTGGTTTTAGGTGTGCTTCAGGGGCCCAAAGGAGAACCTGAGGCTGACCAACCAAGAGACCACACGTGTCCTTTCAGTAATCACAGTGGCCGCTGGCGCCTCCATAAGCCGCGGTGCTCCAAGAAGGGGGTAGTGAGTGGGAAAACAGCGAGGGGCCGTGGCGAGATGCACTGGTAGCTCAGTAAAGGCCACGGCAAGCGGTGACGTGGTTCACGTCATCTCCTGATATGACACCTCTCTCCTACCCTACATGTATTGCACGTAAGTAAAAGTCACCCTAGGGACTTGCTTTTCTGCGGCATGGGAATGGGTTTGGTTTTTGTTTTTGTTTGTTTGTTTGTTTGTTCGTTTGTTTTGGAAACCAGAGGGTAGGGCCTCTGCTAATCTGGGAAAGACTTAAGCCTCCATTGGAGCGGAGCCCTGCCTACCACATCAGTTAAAGGTCTTGTGTCCCTCGATGGTTCCTTGCTGCACAACCCCAGGAAGATTTAGGACAGGTAAATCTTTTTTTTTTTTTTTAAGATTTTATTTATTTATTTGACAGAGAGAGAGAGACAGCCAGCGAGAGAGGGAACACAGCAGGGGAGTGGGAGAGGAAGAAGCAGGCTCCCAGCGGAGGAGGCTGATGTGGGGCTCGATCCCAGAACGCAGACGCTTAACGACTGAGTCACCCAGGACAGGTAAATCTTGGATCCTAAGAAACATTTTGTGTCTTAAAAAATCGAATCAGAATCCTAAGTCACATCCCTCCTCGACAACGTCTACCTACAAACAACACCTGAGGTGGCAGTGCAGAGGACCATCACATCCTCTACTCTGGCAACCTTAGAAACGAATGTGGTGTGCCAGACAGAAACAGCACTGGATAAGCATGGCCTTGCGAGGACTGGGATCTGTTTCGGCACCTGTGACCCCCAGCAGGTGACTTTCCCCATCTGGGCTCCCATATCCCCTTCTATAGGATGAGAGATGTACTGAAAAATCTCTAAGGCTCCTTCACCCCGTCAGCCTGTGGTCCCCCAGCTCACTGCCTTCAGGATCCTCCCCAATGGTTTGCAAGCTCAAAGCTTCCTGGAAGCCCCCGCATTCTTCCTAAGCCCTACTGCTTTGGCCTGAGTGTTAGAAGGCCAAGGTTTTAGTCCTCGTTCTGCCTCTTGCTGAGTGTTGCAAGTTCTTCATTAATCTCAAGGACAATGAGAACTCCCTCTTAACACATCTCAAATTCAGCCCTAAAACTCACTCCAGACCCTACTTAAGAACATCTTTTTTAAAACTGCTGTAACCACTACAGAGAGCGAGTCTTGCAAAATGCAGGACAATGACTGCAATCATAGATCTTTTGGAAGAAGAACAAAAGGAATTACAGCTGTGTCCTCCGAGAAAGGTGCCGCGCCCTGGCCACTTCCCCTCCTGTTTACTGTTCCCCTCTTCACACTCCGCAGGTCCTGTGATCTTGATATTTACCTGCCAACCAACTCCAACAAACACTGCTCGCTCACAGTAGTTACAGAAACCAATAAACTGGCCAATAACTCACAAACAGGTCGCCCCTTGCTACATGCCTAAGAATTAAAGAGTATTTTCTCTTTACGTTGGACATGTCCTGCACTGTAGGTACCCAATGAGCTAAAAATAATATTTTCTCCACAATCCTGTGGCCCACAAGAAACTAAACACAGAGGGAGGGAGAGAGAAACAGACAGAGAGACAGAGAGAAACATGCCATGAATCTTAAACATCTTCCTAATTGGATAATTAAAGGAGCTCTGGATGGTAGTTGAAAAGCCCAGATTCCAGTAAGGGCTCTACCAACTACTTTGCTAGCTGTGTGGCCTTGGCTTGATCTCACACCCTAGTAGGAACCCTGAAAAAGTTATCCAATCTATTGCTTCTTCAAAGTTCTTCACGCATAAGAACTACCTGGAGAGCTTGGTAGAGCACCCTGCTTGTCCCCGCCACCAGTCTCTAATTCAGGAAGTCTGGGGTGGGGTCCAAGAACACGGCACTTCTAAGGAGTTCCCAGCTGCCGCTGCTGTTCTTGGGGCTGCACGCTGAGAAGCACTTCCCAGTGATTGTCAACCCTTGCTGGAAATCTGAAGTGCCTGGGGAGGACCACTGACAACGCGCCAAGGCCCAACGTGCACCAGACCCTGCAAATCTGAATCTCTGGCCTGACACAGCAGGGGCATCTATGGTCTTAACAAACTCCCCATATGATCTCGACGTGCAGAGAAGGTTCAGAGCATTGAGCCCAGTCCCCTCATTTTGCAGATAACAAGACAGGTTCAGAGGACCCAGGGGTGTCTGCTTTGATCCACGTATCTGCCACGGGGGAAGCTTTGGACACAAAACTATTTGGAGATCCCAGTCTTTCATTCTGGGGTTGAAATAGTCTAGAGCTATGGGTCTCCTTATCTCCAATCCCATCACACCCAAATAATGATAACCAGACCCTGCAGGCTAAGTGGGGGGCGTTCTTTATCTGGTTACCCCAAGAAAGCAGAAGGACTCAAAGAGGACCACTCGTAGCTGGAAAGGCTCGAAGCATTCTTAAAGCTGGCCTCTGCGTAGTTTCTAAATATAACAGGCAGTCAGACACTCTGAATAACTCTTGGCTGATTTGGCTTCCCTGGGATAAACTTTTTTTCTCCTTAGATTATGCTACACCAGGAATAGAGCCCTAAGGGGAGAAATTCCTCTTCAAAGTCAGAGCGAGATAACCCTGTGTGTGGTATTCAGGTTGTTCTCCTTTGGAAAGAGGAAAAAAAGGTGGGAGGCAAACTTCTAACATCAGCCAACATCAAAAAGGATATTCAGACTTTCTATGTGTGGTGCTCGTGGAGGGGAGGCAGGGTGAGAGGGGCACGTGGTCGGGCAAGAGACAATGAAGACACCCCCATGCCGGGCTGGCAGGGGTAAGGACCGTGGGCAACAGGTTCAGGTGCCCCAGGTGCCAGCGGGCACTGGCAGCTGTCCCCGTGTGGGTGCGACGGGGCTATGCTCAGGGCACAGGCCGGGTGCACAACTCGCTCCCTGGGAGGGGCACAGGTACAGCTCTGACCACTTCTCAGCCAGATAGCACACACTTCACCTTGCCCTCTGGCTCTTGATTCCTGTTCCATTGAGGGGGGTGGGAGGGATAGGGGATGGAAGCGGGGGGAATTCGACGTGACCTAAAAATTGCCTGGAACACATGCAGACATTCGTAGCTTCTCTCTCCCACAAATAGGAAACATTTCCTCCTTATTTTAGTGCAAGCCCAGCCTCTCTATTTTACAACACGGCAATATATTTGAGTACTGGAGTTGGACGGGATACAGGGATCACCCAGGCCCATCCTCTCCCTTTACAGAAGGTAACATTGTAAAAACTGCCATTTATGAAGCACCTACTATGTATCAAGCACATCGGACACACGACATCTAATGTGTAGAATGAACAGTATAATACAGGAGACGGAGCAGAGTCAGGGATGAAGCGATGTGCCCAAAGCCGCATGGCCAGCAGTGTCAGAGCTAGGATTCATGGGCAGGTTTCTGCTCTCCACGGACACCCTGTCCACGGTCGGGGAGTGGAGGAAGAGGCAATGTGAACGGTTTCCTGCCTCCCCCACCCACCCCATTAGGGCAACTGACCCACCCGCCTCAGCTGACATCAGCCTGTGCTTTTTAAGACCTGAGCCAAAACTTTATTTAGAAGTTCTTAATTTCTAAGCATCCAGGGAGGAGTCTGTTAGCTCTCTCTCTCTGCCAGAGGGGGGAAAAAAAAAATCAACCTTTCAGTTTCAACCTGAACCAGGGAGAAGCCCAGTTGTTCGTAACACAGGGCAGGAAAAAAAAAGGGCCACAAAGGGCACTTCTTGTCCACGGGAATTTCTTCAGTGTGCTGAAAGCTCAAGGAAACAATGTGTTTTAGGGGAGGTGTGGAGACTCTGGCCCCCACCCCTGGTAGATGCAAGTCTTTCCCAGGGCTGCTGGGGGCCCACAAGGCAAAGCACCGATGTGCACGAGCACCAGTGTGCACAGGGCTCTGTACTGGGGGGGTGGGGGGGTGGGGGGGAGGAGGCATTACGGGAAGAGGAATACCCAGAGGATGCCTTTCTCCTACCTTCCTTCCTTATCTCTCAAACAGGGTCTCTCAACCCCTGCAATTCCGAGATTTGGGACTGGATCACTC
>NW_024424230.1:28032630-28032743 GCF_017311325.1 Ursus maritimus
GTGCTCTGTAGGATGGATGTTCGGCAGCAGCCCTGGCCTCTACCCACCCAGTCAGGACAACCAAGAACGACTCCAGACATTGCTGAAACATCTCCTGGGGGGGGGGGGGGGGG